>NC_057796.1:181397208-181668716 GCF_018294505.1 Triticum aestivum
CCCCCCCTCGTCCTCGCGCACCCCGAGCTCCTCCGCCCGCACCGATGGTCCCCGCGTGCTCCTGGCACTCCCAGGACCCCGTAGAGCCCCACGTCTGGCCTTCCCGTGCCTCCCATCGCCGTGCCCGTGCAACCCCGAACTCCGGCCGCCGCTAAGCTCACCGCCGATGCCGTTTCCGGCCATCTCCGGACGAACCACTACCACCATCCGGCGCGGATCGTCTTGGCCGTTCGAACGCGACCAAGCGCGCGTGAAACGGACCCCTGTGGCCGAATTCCGGCCACGGCCGAGGCTCGTCGCCGTGTACGGGCTCGCCGGAGTGCCCTCCCGCCGGCGTCCGACGTGGCACACCTGGGGCCACCCCCTGGGTCACTGCCAGTGGGCCCCCTAGTCACCTGTTGACCAGTTGACCTGGTCAACTGGGCTGACTGGGCAGCCCCAGCCACTGACGTGCGGGCCCCACCCCTTAAAATAAATAATTAAAATGATTTTTTAATTAAAAGTAATTAGTTTAACTAATTAGTCACTGACATGTGGGACCCAGCTGCTAATTAACCACGTTTAATTAAAATAACCCACTGTTAGCCCTCTCTCTATGACATGTAGGACCCACTGGTCAGTTTGACCTGGTCAGCGAGTCTGTTGACTGCTGACGTCATCAGCACGTCATGCTGATGTCATTTTATTCTTTCTGTTAATTAAATAATTCCAGAAATTCAAATAAACTTTGAAAATTCATATCTTTTAAACCGTAACTCGGATGAAAATGATTTCTATATGAAAGTTGCTCAGAACGACGAGACGAATCCGAATACGCAGTCCGTTCATCCACCACACCTCCCTAACCTATCGAACTAGCAACTTTCCCCCTCCGGTCCGTCTGTCCGAAAACGCGAAACATCGGGAATACCTCCCGGATGTTCCCCCCCCTTCCCCGGTAACACCTACTGTCGCGTTAGGGCACCCCTAGCACCGCTCATTGTCATGTCACGCATCGTCATGCTTATGTTTGCATTGTATTTACTGTTTCTTCCCCCCCTTCTCTCCGGTAGACTACGAGACCGACACTGCTGCTGCCCAGTTCGACTACGGAGTTGACGACCCCTCCTACTTGCCAGAGCAACCAGGCAAGCCCCCCCCTTGATCACCAGATATCGCCTACTCTACTCTCTACTACTTGCATTAGAGTAGTGTAGCATGTTACTACTTTCGATATCCTATTCTGATGCATAGCCTATCCTTGCTACTACTGTTGTTACCTTTACCTGCAATCCTATCTGCTTAGTCTAGGATGCTAGATTTCCATCAGTGGCCCTACATTCTTGTCCGTCTGCTGTGCTATACTATCGGGCCGTGATCACCTGGGCGGTGATCACGGGCATATACTTATATACTATATACATGACACATGTGATGACTAAAGTCGGGTCGGCTCGTAGGAGTACCCGCAAGTGGATCTTTGTGGCGGAGCGACAGGGCAGGTTGAGACCGCCTAGGTGAGAGGTGGGCCTGGCCCTGGTCGGCGTTCGCGGATACTTAACACGCTTAACGAGATCTTGGTATTTGATCTGAGTCTGGCCATTTGGTCTATACGCACTAGCCATCTACGCGGGAGTAGTTATGGGTATCCCGGCGTCGTGGTATCAGCCGAAGCCTTCGTGACGTCAGTGACTGAGTGGCGCGCGCCGTGTTGGACCGCTTTGACGTAACCGCCGTGATCGTGTGGGTTGCTAGGTCTGCTCGCGGCCGCGTTCGCAACGTGCAGGTGTGCATAGGGCGATGGGCCCAGACCCCTGCGCGCTTAGGATTAGACCGGCGTGCTGACCGCTCTGTTGTGCTTAGGTGGGGCTGCGACGCGTTGATCTTACGAGGCCGGGCATGACCCAGAAAAGTGTGTCCGGCCAATTGGGATCGAGCGTGTTGGGTTATGTGGTGCACCCCTGCAGGGAAGTTTATCTATTCGAATAGCCGTGTCCCTCGGTAAAAGGACGACCCGGAGTTGTACCTTGAGCTTATGACAACTAGAACTGGATACTGAATAAAATACACCCTTCCAAGTGCCAGATACAACCCGGTGATCGCTCTCTAACAGGGCGACGAGGAGGGGATTGCCGGGTAGGATTATGCTATGCGATGCTACTTGGAGGACTTCAATCTACTCTCTTCTATATGCTGCAAGATGGAGATGGCCAGAAGCGCAGTCTTCGACAGGACTAGCTATCCCCCTTTTAATTCTGGCATTCTGCAGTTCAGTCCACTGATATGCCCCTTTACACATATACCCATGCATATGTAGTGTAGCTCCTTGCTTGCGAGTACTTTGGATGAGTACTCACGGTTGCTTCTCTCCCTCTTTTTCCCCCTTTCCTTTCTATCTGGTTGTCGCAACCAGATGTTGGAGTCCAGGAGCCAGACGCCACCGTCGACGACGACTCCCACGGCACTGGAGGTGCCTACTACTACGTGCAGGCCGCTGACGACGACCAGGAGTAGTTAGGAGGTCCCAGGCAGGAGGCCTTGCCTTTTCGATCGTTGCTACTTTTGTGCTAGCCTTCTTAAGGCAAAACTTGTTTAACTTATGTCTGTACTCAGATATTGTTGCTTCCGCTGACTCGTCTATGATCGAGCACTTGTATTCGAGCCCTCGAGGCCCCTGGCTTGTATTATGATGCTTGTATGACTTATTTATGTTTTAGAGCTGTGTTGTGATATCTTCCCGTGAGTCCCTGATCTTGGTCGTACACATTTGCGTGCATGATTAGTGTACGGTCAAATCGGGGGCGTCACAAGTTGGTATCAGAGCCGACTGCCTGTAGGAACCCCCCTTCCACACTCCTTGGCCGAAGTCGAGTCTAGTCATTGCAAAAACTTTTACTAACATGGCTGTGCGGCTTATGGGCCCACATCGCCATTGGGTGGTACTAGGATCTTTTACTCCTCGACCTTTACTCTGGGACTCTGAACTCTCTTCTACTCGGGTTAAACGAATTTACTAACTCTAACACTAGGATCCCGTGACCACATTCACCCCAAAGTTGGATAAGCCATAGTTGTTTCTCAGAATAGTATTTTGATCAATTCACACACTGTCATTTGACTCCTTTGAAACGTCTTTGCTTTCAGATGGAACCCACGAGGCAGGTTGTACGCCACACGATGGCCATTGGTGCCTCGGGATCACCTGCGGTGCTAGCTGAGATGATGACCTATCTGGGTTATCGCTGGCACCCTGAGTACACCGTCTACGAGGAGTACCAGGACTTTAACCAGGAGCAGTACCGTGCCATCGTCCACCTCTACTCTCGGGAGTACGACTCCACTACTGTGCTGCACACCGCACATGGTGTTGGTGTGACCATCGATATGGCTGTCCACGATGCAGCCTATGCTGCTCTGACACGTCTTCGTGGAGAGTATCAGGAGTTGGACACCTCCCCTTTCAGGCACATTGCTATCGCCTCTGATGTTGGTGCAGAGGGATACTATACTGCTGCCTACTCCACTGTCACCCGAGAGCCCTTCTACCATCAGCACCTGGTTCTGCATGCTGATGGGCTGGATCGAGCTAACCGAGCTCTTCGCCATGAGATGTACACCACCCGTCAGCACCTTTACCGTGCTCTGACGCTGCTGCACCCCTTTGTCCGGTCTGGACAGGTACCACGTTCTGCGATCTACCCAGCCAGGACCGTGATGCCCCACGGTGTCGGTTGGCCAGAGGTGGGAGGCTACTCTCCCGCACTTGGACCTTTTCTGCCACCTGAGCACCGGGCTCTACACTTGAGTATCCGCGGCCCCCAGTCTGCTGACGTGGAGGACTATCCGTTGCCTCACTACCAGCTGTCGGGCTACGATTACCTCCACAGTACCTCTTGGGACTGATGTAGGCTTGATGGTAGTATTAGTTTCAGTCGTCGCGAGCCTGTGTGCCGCCTATGATGTTTTAGTCCATGTACTGAACCCTGTGTACTGAACTCTATGCATGACCCCTTTTGTAAGCTATGCCGACTACTATGTAGTAGCTATCGTGCTCCTTTCGTTATGCATGTTTCATCATGAATGATTCTTGTCATTGCAAATTTTCTAAATGCTGAACTACCCCTGTTATATATTAGCAGGATGGTTAGACCAGGTGGTCGTGGTCGTGGTGGCGATGCCCCACCACCACCTGAGTACATGGCTGGTATGATCCAACAGTTCGAACTGAACCGCCAATTCATGGAAAATATGATGGCTCAGTTTCCTCGCCCCAATATGAACCAGCAGCCAGCCCAAGTGACTCTTCAAGATTTCATACGCCTCAACCCAACCATCTACCGCAGCTCAACTCAGCCTCTGGATGCTGATGACTGGCTCCGTGACATCACCTATGAGATGGAGTCTGCTGATGTAGCCCCTGCCAGCTATGTCAATTTTGCTTCCTTCTTCTTGAAGGGACCCGCAGCTCAATGGTGGGACAGCCACAGGCGTACTCTGCCAGCTGGAACAATCATCACATGGCCAGACTTCCAAGCAGCTTTCCGTGCCCGCTTCATTCCTCAAGGAGTCATGGACCGGAAGAAGCGTGAGTTCCGCAACCTCACCCAAGGCAACAAAACTGTTGAAGCTTATCAGCGGGAGTTTCTGGACTTGTCCCGCTATGCTGAAGAAGACATTGCAACTGATGCACGCAGACAGGAGAAGTTCCGTGATGGCCTTCAAGCTGACATCAAGCTCGCACTTCTAGTGCATGACTTTGCCGATTTCGCCACCTTGGTGAATAAGGCCATCAATGTCGAGACTGGTCTGCAGGAATACCAGAGCTCTCAGAGGCGCAACCGTGACACGGGCTCATCTTCGGGCTCGCCCTCACAGAAGCGTAAGATATGGATCCCGAACAGCATGTATCGTCCAAATGCACCTGCTCCCAGGAAATCTTATGCTGCACCGCGTCTGCCTCCTCCACCATCTAAGCAGTCAAAGCTACCAGCTCCCCCACCTGGGGCTCCTGTTCCCACTCCCGATAATGGTCTGTGCTTCAAGTGTGGTCAACCGGGCCACTTTGCCAAGAACTGCTATCAGAACCAGAATCAACTGGCCCTTCCAGCAGCTGGCCGTGGTAACAACCAGCCCCGCAACAACAATGCTAAGTCTCATGGTCGCGCTCATGCCAACCACGTTGATCTCAGCGAAGCTCAAGACCAGCCTGCTACTGTGATGGGTACACTCCTCGTAAATTCAGTACCAGCATCCGTTTTATTTGATACAGGAGCATCCCATTCATTCATTTCAGCAGAATTTGCATTCCTGCATGGTATTAATCACGAGGAGATAAACACTCCGCTAGTGGTACACACCCCTGCGGGCCAATGTCAAACCTCTATGGTTAGTCGCGATGTTACTGTTGAAATCGAAGGACTGGAATTTCTTGTCTCTCCCATCGTACTGAAGTCCTGTAGCATTGATCTCATTCTGGGAATGAATTGGTTAAAAGCGCATACTGCTTCAATAGTTTGCACCACTAAGACCGTCCATCTGCTGCACCCTTCAGATGAGATAGTTACTTACCAAGCCCATCTGGTGCAAAATGCCGAGGCAAGGCTCTATGCATTGAATGCATTGAACGCTGCACCACTCGAGGGCATTGAAAACATTCCCGTCGTGCGTGAATTCCTCGACGTCTTTCCTGAAGAACTTCCGGGGATTCCCCCTGCTAGAGCTGTCGAATTCATCATCGACTTGAAACCAGGCACCACTCCTATAGCCAAGCGACCTTACAAAATGCCGCCGCATGAACTCCTTGAGCTTAAGGAGGAAATCGACAAGTCTCTTCGCAAAGGATTCATTCGCCCAAGTTGCTCTCCTTGGGGAGCACCTTCTCTCTTTGTCAAGAAGAAGGATGGGACAAACCGATTAGTTCAAGACTACCGTCCTATAAACCAAGCTACCATCCAGAATAAATACCCTCTTCCTCGGATCAATGATCTGTATGATCAACTGGCGGGTTCGTCAGTGTTCTCTAAGCTCGACTTGAGGTTGGGCTACCACCAGATCCGTGTTCGCGAAGAGGATATCCCAAAGACCGCCTTCGTGACTCGCTATGGTTCATACGAGTACACCGTCATGTCTTTCGGTTTAACCAATGCTCCAGCCACCTTCTCTCGTCTGATGAACTACATATTCATGGATTACCTCGACAAGTTCGTCGTGGTTTATCTGGATGATATCCTGATATTTTCCAAGAACGAAGAAGAACATGCTGAACATCTTCGACTTGTGCTGGAGAAACTACGAGAACATCAACTATATGCCAAGTTCTCTAAATGTGAATTCTGGCTACCGGAAGTAACCTATCTGGGGCATGTCATCTCTAAGGATGGTATTGCCGTCAACCCCGAGCGAGTTTAGGCTATTCTTGATTGGACTCCTCCCAAGAACGTTAAGCAAGTCAGAAGTTTTCTCGGTCTCGCCAGCTATTGCCGGCGATTCGTCGAGAACTTCTCTAAGATCGCCAGGCCTCTGACTAACCTGTTACATAAGGGCGTCAAGTTCCAATGGACAGACAAATGTCAGGAAAGTTTCCAAGCACTCAAAGACAAGTTGACTTCTGCTCCAGTTCTAGCTCCACCTGATACTAAGAAGGACTTTGTCATTTACTGCGACGCTTCCCGTCAAGGATTAGGCTGTGTCCTAATGCAAGACCGCAGAGTGATTGCTTATGCCTCTCGACAATTGCACCCTCACGAAGAGAACTACCCAGTTCACGACCTCGAACTTGCTGCCGTCATTCAGGCGCTGAAGCAGTGGCGACATTACCTTCTCGGTAATCGTTGCGAGATCTTCACTGACCACCAAAGTCTGAAGTATCTGTTTACTCAGCCAGATCTGAACCTCCGTCAACAGAGATGGATGGAGCTTGTTGCAGACTTTGACTTGGGTATCTCCTATACGCTAGGCAAGGCTAATGTAATGGCTGATGCCTTGAGCCGCAAGTCTTACTGCAACCACCTCCAGGTTCATAAAGTTCAGCCCTCGCTTGTTGAAGAATTCAGGAAGCTGAACCTCCATATTGTTCCTCCGGGTGCACTCGCTCCCCCTCCTAAACAATTTGGCAAGGTGAACCTCCACGTTGTTACCCAGGGTTCCCTCAATACCCTAGTTGCTAAACCAGATCTCGAGGACAGCATCAAAAGGCTACAGAAGTATGACTCTGAAGCCTACAAGATTAAGCGCTACCTCGCAGAAGGAAAGCCCTCATTCTTCACCATTTCTGAAGATGGCACCCTATACTTCAAGGGCCGCCTAGTGGTGCCATGTGCAGAGAAAAACCTGGATATGACACAGGAAGTTATGAAAGAAGCCCATGATACGCCTCTATGTATCCATCCTGGTAGTACAAAGATGTATCAAGATATCCGTCAGAGATTCTGGTGGACTAATATGAAGCAAGACATTGCTCGTTATGTTGCTGAGTGTGACGTTTGCCGTCGTATCAAAGCAGAACATCAAAGGCCTGCTGGAACTCTGCAACCTATCTCTATTCCTGAATGGAAATGGGACCATGTTGAGATGGACTTCGTCACTGGATTTCCCAAATCGCAGAAAGGTAATGATGCTATTCTTGTCGTCATTGACCGGCTTTCCAAAGTTGCACATTTCCTGGCAGTCAAAGAAACGATCACTGCTAGCCAGTTGGCAACGCTCTATATGTCCAGGATTGTTTCACTCCACGGCATTCCATTGGTTATCAGTTCAGACCGTGGTAGCTTATTCACTTCAAGATTCTGGGCAAGTTTCCAAGAAGCTATGGGCACTCATCTATCATTCAGTACTGCGTTTCATCCTCAATCGCAAGGACAAGTTGAACGCGTCAATCAAGTTCTCGAAGACATGCTCCGAGCTTGCGTTATTTCCTTCGGCAAGAAATGGGAGGAATCTCTCCCGTATGCTGAGTTCTCCTATAATAATAGCTATCAGGCTAGTCTGAAGATGGCCCCCTTCGAGGTGTTATATGGACGAAAGTGCCGAACCCCTCTGAACTGGTCAGAAACTGGGGAACGTCCACTCTTCGGTCCGGATATTATCCAAGATGCCGAAGAACAAGTCCGCATTATTCGCGAGAATCTCAAGACTGCTCAGTCACGTCAGAAGAGTCAGTATGACCGTCATCATAAAGACATGGTCTATCAACCTGGCGAAAAGGCTTATCTTCGAGTCACACCTATGAAGGGTGCTCACCGCTTCGGGATCAAGGGCAAACTAGCTCCTCGCTATATTGGCCCATTCACTATTCTCGAAAGGCGTGGAAAAGTGGCATACCAACTGGAACTACCGCCGAACCTTTCTCAGGTTCACGATGTGTTCCATGTGTCACAGCTCCGCCGTTGCTTCAAGGATCCAATCCGAGCTGTGGATCACGAAGTGCTCGAATTGCAGCAAGACCTCTCCTATAAGGAGCAACCGGTCCGCATTCTCGACCAAGCTGAACGCCGCACACGTCAGAAGGCGATCAAGCTTCTCAAAGTCCAGTGGTCGCACCATTCTGAAGATGAGGCCACTTGGGAACGAGAGGATCGTCTGCGCGAAGAATACCCCGCACTGTTTCCTTCTACCTCCTAAATCTCGGGACGAGATTTCTTGTAGTGGAGGAGATTTGTAACACCCTGAGAATCATGCTACAGTAACCCCCTGTGATTAAGCTAATCATGTTGCTAAATAGGGCTTGATCACATTTGAACCACACCCTTGTCAAACTCCTAGTTCAAACTTCAATTAAATTTAAAAGTGGAAAATAAAAGTTTTCAAAAATTCAAACAAAAATGTTCAGTGGGTGCTAAATAATACACTGGTAATTATGGTGGAGGAAACACATTTTTATAAAATACCTAAATACTTTTAAAAGAAATAAAACAGAAAAGAAAATAAACAAATAAAAAGAAAACAGAAAACAGATCCCAGAAAGAAAAAAAAAGGAAAAAGGGAAAAGACCCCCCTCCCCGCTGGGCCTCGGCCCAGCTGGCCGTCGACCCACCCTAGCCGGCCCACTCCCCCTCCCCGGT
This sequence comes from Triticum aestivum, assembly GCF_018294505.1. Lineage (NCBI taxonomy): Eukaryota > Viridiplantae > Streptophyta > Magnoliopsida > Poales > Poaceae > Triticum > Triticum aestivum. The sequence goes on from NC_057796.1 coordinate 181,406,247, forward strand.
CGGGTCTCTGTTCCCCCGACCCCGTCGCTACAGGAGGCTGGTCGCCGCCGGACCCCCCTCGCCGGCGATGAACCCCGCGAGAGGATAAGGCTGCCACGCCTCGACTCCTCGATCCCCTCTCCAATCCCCCCTGGCGTCCCCATCCATTCCCCTCCTCCTCGCTCGCTCTCTTCCCTCCTCTGTCGTCCGAACGCCATCGCCGTGCCGTCACCGTGCTCGTGGCCACAAGCCTCCCCGGCGCTCGGGAGGATGTCGAGGAGCACCGCCGTCCTCTTCTGCACCGTATGCAAGCGCTAGGTTGAGCCGGAGTGCCTCGAGACGTCGCCGCCGGCCTTCTTCCCCAACCACGACCGTCGTCGTCCACCTCATCGATCTGCCTCGCCGGACCACCCCGCGCCCGCTTAGCACCTCTGCAGACCCCCCCTGTGAGCATCTCTCTCCTTCCCCTCACTCAACGCGCTCGATTGCGAGCTCTAGCAGCTGATCCGCCATCGGCCGAAAGCTTGCTCCGCCGCTCACCTCGCCGTTGCGGCCACAGCTCACGCAGCTGGCGTTTGAGCACGCCGTCGTGCTCAACATCTCCGTAGGAAGCCGTAGCACCCACTAGCTCTTTCCCGCATGCCCCCTGCGTCTTTCCCGTCAGTGCCGTGCTCTGGTCGCCGCCTCGGCTCATCGCCGGTGCCATTTCCGACCACCTCGGCACCTGCCGCTTGCCGTGCCCGATGCGCGCGAGCGTCAGCTCGTCATAGGACCTAACCGCGCTCCAAATGGGCCACCGTGGGCGAAACTCGAGCTCACCCGCGCATCGCCGCCGCGTTGGAGCTCGCCGGAGCCCCTCTCCGGTGCCCTGCCGATGTGGGCGGCCGGGCCCCACCCCTGGCTCACTGCCAGTGGCCCCCATGGGCCCCAGTTGACTGGGTTGACCCAGTCAACTGCTGACTGGGCAGGCCCAGTCACTGACATGCGGGCCCCGCCGCAAAAATAAAAGAAAAGGAAAATGTTTTGTAAATAAAAATAATTATTTTAACTAATCACTCACTGACATGTGGGGCCCACCCCCTCTAATTATACTGTTAGATTAGTTTAAACAGATATTAGAATAACAGAGGCTGACATGTGGGTCCCACTGGACCCACCTGTCTGGTTTGACTGGTCAGCCGACCTATTGACCTGCTGACGTCAGCATTGCCTCATGCTGACGTCATAATTCATTTTTGCTTAATTTAAATAATTCCAGAAATTCAAATAAACTTTGAAAATTCATATCTTTTAAACCGTAACTCGGATGAAAATGTTTTCTATATGAAAGTTGCTCAGAACGACGAGACGAATCCGATTACGCAGTCCGTTCATCCACCACACCTCCCTAACCTATCGAACTAGCAACTTTCCCCCTCCGGTCCGTTTGTCCGAAAGCGCGAAACATCGGGAATACCTCCCGGATGTTCCCCCCCTTCACCGGTACCACCTACTGTCGCGTTAGGACACCCCTAGCACCACTCATTGACATGTCACGCATCGTCATGCTTATGTTTGCATTGTATTTACTGTTTCTTCCCCCTCTTCTCTCCGGTAGACTACGAGACCGACACTGCTGCTGCCCAGTTCGACTACGGAGTCGACGACCCCTCCTACTTGCCAGAGCAACCAGGCAAGCCCCCCCCCCTTGATCACCAGATATCGCCTACTCTACTCTCTACTACTTGCATTAGAGTAGTGTAGCATGTTACTACTTTCGATATCCTATTCTGATGCATAGCCTATCCTTGCTACTACTGTTGTTACCTTTACCTGCAATCCTACATGCTTAGTCTAGGATGCTAGATTTCCATCAGTGGCCCTACATTCTTGTCCGTCTGCTGTGCTATACTATCGGGCCGTGATCACCTGGGCGGTGAACACGGGCATATACTTATATACTATATACATGGCACATGTGATGATTAAAGTCGAGTCGGCTCGTAGGAGTACCCGCAAGTGGATCTTTGTGGCGGAGCGAAAGGGCAGGTTGAGACCGCCTAGGTGAGAGGTGGGCCTGGCCCTGGTCGGCGTTCGCGGATACTTAACACGCTTAACGAGATCTTGGTATTTGATCTGAGTCTGGCCATTTGGTCTATACGCACTAACCATCTACGTGGGAGTAGTTATGGGTATCCCGACGTCGTGGTATCAGCCGAAGCTCTTTTGACGTCAGCGACTGAGTGGCGCGCGCCGTGTTGGACCGCTTTGACGTAACCGCCGTGATCGTGTGGGTTGCTAGGTCTGCTCACGGCCGCGTTCGCAACGTGCAGGTGTGCATAGGGCGATGGGCCCAGACCCCTGCGCGCATAGGTTTAGACCGGCGTGCTGACCTCTCTGTTGAGCCTAGGTGGGGCTGCGACGTGTTGATCTTACGAGGCCGGGCATGACCCAGAAAAGTGTGTCCGGCCAATTGGGATCGAGCGTGTTGGGTTATGTGGTGCACCCCTGCAGGGAAGTTTATCTATTCGAATAGCCGTGTCCCTTGGTAAAAGGACGACCCGGAGTTGTACCTTGAGCTTATGACAACTAGAACTGGATACTGAATAAAATACACCCTTCCAAGTGCCAGATACAACCCGGTGATCGCTCTCTAACAGGGCGACGAGGAGGGGATTGCCGGGTAGGATTATGCTATGCGATGCTACTTGGAGGACTTCACTCTATTCTCTTCTATATGCTGCAAGATGGAGATGACCAGAAGCGTAGTCTTCGACAGGACTAGCTATCCCCCTTTTAATTCTGGCATTCTGCAGTTCAGTCAACTGATATGCCCCTTTACACATATACCCATGCATATGTAGTGTAGCTCCTTGCTTGCGAGTACTTTGGATGAGTACTCACGGTTGCTTCTCTCCCTCTTTTTCCCCCTTTCCTTTCTATCTGGTTGTCGCAACCAGATGTTGGAGTCCAGGAGCCAGACGCCACCGTCGACGACGACTCCCACGGCACTGGAGGTGCCTACTACTACGTGCAGGCCGCTGACGACGACCAGGAGTAGTTAGGAGGTCCCAGGCAGGAGGCCTTGCCTTTTCGATCGTTGCTACTTTTGTGCTAGCCTTCTTAAGGCAAAACTTGTTTAACTTATGTCTGTACTCAGATATTGTTGCTTCCGCTGACTCGTCTATGATCGAGCACTTGTATTCGAGCCCTCGAGGCCCCTGGCTTGTATTATGATGCTTGTATGACTTATTTATGTTTTAGAGCTGTGTTGTGATATCTTCCCGTGAGTCCCTGATCTTGGTCGTACACATTTGCGTGCATGATTAGTGTACGGTCAAATCGGGGGCGTCACAGCATCACACAATCTTAGATTCATCTATTCAACCAACACAAAGAACTTCAAAGAGTGCCCCAAAGTTTCTACCAGAGAGTCAAGACGAAAACGTGTGCCAACCCCTATGCATAAGTTCAAATGTTATGGAACCCGCAAGTTGATCACCAAAACGTACATCAAGTGGATCACGTGATATCCCATTGTCACCATAGGTAAGCACATGCAAGACATACATCAAGTGTTCTCAAATCCTTAAAGAGTCAATCCGGTAAGATAACTTCAATGGGAAAACTCAATCCATTACAAGAGAGGAGAGGGGGAGAAACATCATAAGATCCAACTATAATAGCAAAGCTCGCGATACATCAAGATCGTACCACCTCAAGAACATGAGAGAGAGAGAGATCAAACACATAGCTACTGGTACATACCCTCAGCCCCGAGGGTGAACTACTCCCTCCTCATCATGGAGAGCGCCGGGATGATGAAGATGGCCACCGGTGAGGGTTCCCCCCTCCGGCAGGGTGCCGGAACGGGTCTAGATTGGTTTTCGGTGGCTACAGAGGCTTGCGGCGGCGGAACTCCTGATCTAGGTTATTTTCTGGAGGTTTCTGTATATATAAGAGGTTTTGGCATCGAGAACAAGTCAGGGGGGTCTCCGGGCTGTCCACGAGGTAGGGGGGCGCGCCTCCCACCCTCGTGGGCAGCCCGGGACTCTTCTGGCCCAACTCTTTTACTCCATGGCCTTCTTCTGGTCCAAAAATAAGCTCCGTCAAGTTTCAGGTCAATTGGAGTCCGTTTGGTTTTCCTTTCTATGATACTCAAAAACAAGGAAAAAACAGAAACTGGCACTGGGCTCTAGGTTAATAGGTTAGTCCCAAAAATCATATAAAATAGCATATAAATGCATATAAAACATCCTAGAAGGATAATATAATAGCATGAATACTTCATAAATTAGAGATACGTTGGAGACGTATCAGCATCCCCAAGCTTAATTCCTGCTCGTCCTCGAGTAGGTAAATGATAAAAGAAATAATTTATGAAGTGTGAATGCTAGCAGGTGCAAAAGTTTGATCAATGATAATTTCAATCACCTTTTCTATCATCATTATATGTCATAACAGTAGCTCATATCATAAAGCTTCTCATGATCAAGTAACAAGCTATTCACATGTTAAAGTATAGATCATAAACTTTCTTGAAAACTAACAAACAGTTCTCAGTCATCAAACAATTGCAATTCATCTTATTTTTAGGAAGGGTCTATGTAAGAGCTTTGATTTAGCAAATCCCACATACTCAACTATCATATAGTCTTCCATGATTGCTACCACTCAAAGCATATTTTTAGAACAAATAGCATCCATCCATCGAACACAAAGAAAGATAGGGGCTTAATGTTTTGCCTCCCAACTTATTTATCATATAGATAATTGTCAACAATAATAATTCATGATCAAATATATTTGAATGGCCATATATGCTTAGATCTTTCTCCACCACATGATGCTTGCCAACTAAAAAGTAGGTTGGAATGAGAAGGAATACTACTGACTCTTGCATAAAAGTAAAAGATAGGCCCTTCGCAGAGGGAAGAAGGGATTTGCAAGGTGCCAGAGGTCGAAGCTAAAACAGAGATGAAAATAATTTTGAGAGGTATGCTTTGATTGTCAACATAACGACCAAGATTTCCAAATATCTTCCATACTAGATACATTATAGGCAGTTCCCAAACAGAAAGGTAAAGATTTTACTCCCCCTCCATCAACAATCACACTCCACGGCTTGTCCGAAACAACGGGTGCCGTCCAACTATCAACAATCCTGGGGGAGTTTTGTTTAAATTATTTGAATTTGTTTTTGATCTTTTGATCATAGGACTGGGCATTCCAGTTACCAGCCATTTTCTCGTGAATGATGAGCGGAGTGCACTCATCGTGAGAATAACCCACCTAGCATGGAAGATACTGACAGCCCCTATTCGCTACATGAGTGATTCGGGCATACAGAACAGATTATTATTTGAAGGTTTAGAGTTTGGCACATGCAAATTTACTTGGAACGGTAGGTAAATACCGCATATAGGTAGATATGGTGGACACTCATGGAATAAACTTGGTTCAAGGAATTTGGATGCACAAGCGGTATTCCCGCTTAGTACAGATATTTTGGCTAGCAAAGGATTCTAAATAGCAAGCACCACATGTTAGAGGATCCATAACAATATAACTTCTATACAAATATACCCAAGCATAACTCATTATGTTGTCTTTCTTGTCCAACTTCAACTAATTTGCTCAGGTTTGAAAATAATTAATGGGGCTCACAATCATAGAAGATGTCCAAGATAGTATATTTATATGTGAAATCTCTCTTCCTTCAATATTCTTTCATGAATTGTTCAAGTGACCAATACAATGTTTGCTAACCTTCAAAAAATTTACCACCTCTACTTCTTATATATGAAGGCATTACTCCCCATGGGAAAGGCATATGAAACATATATAATTTCAGATTTATGACATTCAAACATTCAGCCATTTACTCATAGGATATAAGTGAAGCACATGAGTAAATGACAAACTACTCCAAAAAGATATAAGTGAAGATCAATGAGTAGTTAAATAATTATGTAGCTATGTGAAGACTATCTCTCTCATTTAAGAATTTCAGATCTTGGTATTTTATTCATATAGCAAGTAAAACAAAAGAAAATAAAATGATGCTCCAAGCAAAACACATATCATGTGGTGAATAAAAATATAGCTCCAAGTAAAGTTACCGATGAACGAAGACGAAAGAGGGGATGCCTTCCGGGGCATCCCCAAGCTTAGGCTCTTGGTTGTACTTGAATATTACCTTGGGGTGCCTTGGGCATCCCCAAGCTTAGGCTCTTGCCACTCCTTATTCCATAGTCCATCGAATCTTTACCCGAAACTTGAAAACTTCACAACACAAAACTCAACAGAAAACTCGTAAGCTCCGTTAGTATAAGAAAATAAATCACCACTTAGGTACTGTTGTGTACTCATTCTAAATTCATATTGGTGTAATATATACTGTATTCCAACTTCTGTATGGTTGATATCCTCCGATACTACTCATAGATTCATCAAAATAAGCAAACAACACAATGAAAACAGAATCTGTCAAAAACAGAACAGTCTGTAGTAATATGTATCAAACGTATACTTCTGGAGCTCCAAAAATTATGAAATAAACTTATGGAAAAGAGGAATTTGTCTATTAATCTTCTGCAAAAATAATCAACCTAAAATCACTCTCCAGTAAAAAATGGCAGCTAATCTCGTGAGCGCAAAAGTTTCTGTTTTTTACAGCAAGATCGCATAGACTTCACCCAAGTCTTCCCAAAGGTCCTACTTGGCACAAACAGTAATTAAAACATAAAACCACATCTAAACAGAGGCTAGATTAATTATTTATTACTAAAAAGGAGCAAAAATCAAAGAACAAAAATAAAATTGGGTTGCCTCCCAACAAGCGTTATCGTTTAACACCCCTAGCTAGGCATGATGATTTCAATGATGCTCGCATAAAAGATAAGAATTGAAACATAAAGAGAGCATCATGAAGAATATGACTAGCACATTTAAGTCTAACCCACTTCCTATGCATAGGTATTTTGTGAGCAAACAACTTATGGGAACAATAATCAACTAGCATAGGAAGGCAAAACAAGCATAACTTCAAAACTTTAAGCACATAGAGAGGAAACTTGATATTATTGCAATTCTTACAAGCATATATTCCTCCCTCATAATAATTTTCAGTAGAATCATGAATGAATTCAACAATATAACCAGCACCTAAAGCATTCTTTTCATGATCTACAAGCATAGAAAATTTACTACTCTCTACATAAGCAAAATTCTTCTCAATCGGAATAGTGGGAGTATCATAAGAGACTCGAATACTATAAATTGTTTCCACTTTAAAAGAGTAATGTTTAGAAAAAGGGTAATCATAATCATGACAAGTCTTATAAATATAATCATCAGTACTTCCTATAGCATAAGTTTCATCACAATAATCATCATAAGTAGCAACTTTGTTCTCATCATAATCAATTGAAACCTCTTCCGAAATAGTGGATTCATCACTAAATAAAGTCATGACCTCTCCAAATCCACTTTCATAAATATTATAAGATTCAACACCCTCCAAAATAGTGGGATCATTACTTCCTAAAGTTGACACTCTTCCAAACCCACTTTCGTCAATATAACCATCATAAATAGGAGGCATGCTATCATCATAATAAATTTGCATATCAAAACTTGGGGGACTAAAAATATCATCTTCATTAAACATGGCATCCCCAAGCTTGGGACAAACATTAATTGCAGCAAATAAATTCTCAAACATGTCATTCTCATCAAACATAGCATCCCCAAGCTTGGGCCTTTTCATATCATAAGCATAATCACTCTCATCATTAATAGTATGGATAGCACAAATATTATAGCAATTATCATCATCACAATGAGTAATAGGAGCAACATCATTTGGGAGGGATACCTTTTTACCTTTGCTTCTCCGTATTTTCTTTTTCTTCTTCACATCATGTGTGGGTTTAATCCTCTTTTTGGAGCTCCTTATTAATGAGACTGGTTGAATAGAAAGCTCCTCCTCGTCACCTGATTCATCATAAGAAAGAGTAGGAGGATATTGGGAAATCTCTTCCCTTTCATTAGTATTCTCTTCATCTTCTATTTCTTTTCTTTTCTTTATGTAATTGGCAATATAAGGATTTTCAATGCAATTCTCCGCACAATACATAAAAATTTCTTCTAGATCAAAATCAAGAACTTTATCAAGGACAAATTCTGGCATATCCTTAGTTATACGTTTCATTTCTTCATAACCCAAAAGCAAACTAAGTTCATTATGATGTGCAAGGGAAATCAATTCATCACAATTTTTGGACACGATTCGACCATGAAACAATTTGCATTGGAGATTTAAATGATCACGTTCATTGCAAAGTTCACAAGGATGGCAAAGAAATTTTAAATTTTCAGCACAAACATCTAGCCTTTCTTGCAAACATTTAGTTTCCAAATACTTATGCCTCTTGCAAAATCTATCTTCCCTATTTGGTGTGTACTTGCAAGCTCTATGTATTCCACAAAAGTTGACATGATTATAAGAGACATTTTCATCATGACTAGTGCAATCATCATTAGTACTATGGATATTCAAAGAATCCATACTAACAACATTGCAATCATGCTCATCATTCAAAGATTTAGTGCCAAACATTTTAATGCATTCTTCTTATAACATTTTGGCACAATTATCGGAATCCTTATTTTCATGAAAGATATTAAAAAGATGAAGCATATGAGGCACCCTCAATTCCATTTTTTGTAGTTTTCTTTTATAAACTAAACTAGTGATAAAACAAGAAACTAAAAGATTCGATTGCAAGACCTAAAGATATACCTTCAAGCACTCACCTCCCCGGCAATGGCGCCAGAAAAGAGCTTGATGTCTACTACACAACCTTCTTCTTGTAGACGTTGTTGGGCCTCCATGATGAGGACATCAATACCATTGTTACACCCACAACCCCTGCTACTATACATACTGGACCGATTACTAGAGCTCGCGCACGCCAATTAAATTACCAGGTACTTTCGTTTCTTGGTAATGATTCTAATGTTCATGAGAATATGATGCTGCCTAAATTGGATACATTTGTTTTGCTTACAAATGAAGGGCCTAGCTTGGAGAAGGATGAACATTGGAGCAAGAACAAGCATGGAGTTGATGGCATGCGCAAGGGAGACAAGAACAGAGTTTCAAGTGATGATTTCAGGACTTTGAAGCCACCATAATGAGTGCATGAAACCTTGGATGAAATATACAAGATGCCACTTCATAATTTTCGTCTAGAGACTATTCTAGGTGCTACGTCACCTTATTTTTGGGCCAGGCCCATGTAATTTCAAAATACTTCAATATAGGCTGTTTTTAGAGTCCGTATGTGTGGGGAAACAAGAGTTAGGGTGGGTTTCGGACCCCTCCTCCAAGGGCCATGAAATCCCCCCTTCCTCCATATATACAGCCCCTAGGGCATCGTTTAGACTTTGGGTTTTGTTTAGATTAAAAGTTCGCCATAGCTGCAACTTCGCGTACTTCGTTTGTGTTCAACGACCAGACAAAGGCGTCACAGAACCCCACCTTCATTAATAAAGCTTTCCTCTTTTATTCACAATATCCAGATTGCAATCTCAGTTTCTTGCTTGTTCTTCGTTTGCTCGCAGGAAATAGACCCTCGTGGTCAGGTTGATCGTGCTCCGGCGTGGTCAATAACCCCTCGGAAGTTGGTTTAGCGATTGCTAAGGCGCGACGTCTTCGCACGTTCGTAGTCGAATCGTCAAAGTCGACTCCCACAGATAATGATTGCTATCTCATCGAAACATCGGGACACCTTTGCCTCTATCAAGTGGTATCAGATTTCTAGGTTGCTCGGTGAGATTTTACAATTTTTCGTAGTTTAGATCGAGTCTATTCTTCATACCTATAGTCCACGAAAAAGCCAAAAAAAAATATTAGGGTTAGTTCATCTTATCCGAACCAATCTGAGCCTTTGCATAATCTTTTCTGTATTTGCTTTGTTGAATTTGCGGTTGCGTCGTCGTGTCAAGTTGCTGGTCCTAGCGTCTAGTACTTTAGAGTTTCGAGTTCCGTTCACAAGTTGTCACGCCGCCGCCGCACCATCGTCATCACCGCTGCCATATACCACCATTGTCATCACCGTTGCCATATACCACCATCATCATCACCGCTGCCATATACCACCATCGTCATCACCGCTGCCATATACCACCATCGTCATCGCCGCTACCATATACCACATATCCACCGCCATCACGCTAATCCGAGTCCACCTCCATCACAGATTCGCCACCAGTCCGTGTTCCATCGCCCTGCAAATATCCGCCACCAGTCCGAGTTTCCACCAGATTCATCTCCGCCACCAGTCCTAGTCCGAGTCCAGTAATTATTGCTTTGTTCTTGATTTCCAGATCACGCGATACTCCGAGTCGTGACAGAGTAGGACTCCCCAACTTCCGAGCCATCCGCAGAAGAAAAATAGTTCTAGTTTCAAAAAAAGAAAAACTAAGTCTGGAAAATTCGGGCTATGCAGTTTTTAGGACATTTGTAGACTTTTTCAAAAAAAAATGTTGCGGAGCAAAAAGAAAGAGGAAAAAAAGTGCAAAAAAAGTGAAAAAAGAAAAAAATCAGAGTGTGCTCCTCCCTTGTTTACGTGCAGCGCCGTGATTTTGTTAGTGTTCTAGGCTCGCGTCTCTAGTACGGTCTAGCCTAGGACCAGCACAGTACCGTCGTTGAGTGTTTATTCAACTTTGCATCTCTGAATTGATTATTGCTGACCCTTTTTGCTACCATATTATAAGCCTTCCCAGCTCCACATACATCTACATCGTGCGTTTGACTCTCCCTGGTAATCGCTCTATCCAAGCTTTGAGAGTTTTGACTACATCGGTTGCCGATCACCGCCTGCTGCTGGGTAAGAACTGGTAAGAATTTGAGATTTGCTTGACGGATTTGTGACACCCACCACCACCACTTGTTAGTAGTCTATAGGATCATATTCTTGTGTGTTTCTATTGCTGCTAAGCATGCCAGGATCACAAGCCGACGAGATTGACTGGGAGAACTTAACGAACAAGGAGCTTCATGATAAGTTTCAGCAAATGATGACTGAACAGGTGCAAGATGTGCTGAACAATTTTGAAGAGGCCATGGAGAAGATCACTGGCCTTGAGAAGACGTTCGAAACAAAGCTCGATAATAGATTTAATGAACTGCTTGCGCGTCTTCCACCACCGGCTGCACCTGCCGCACCTCTGCAACAACAACAACAACAACGACTACCTCCACGTCGGGAAACAGCCCTCCGCCGAGCGAGTCGTGTCCCTTTTCAGCCTGGCCAAACTGCTGGTGCTGCTGTTGATACTTCTGTGGCTCCTGCTGCTGATGTGGAGGAGGATGATTATGCGGGAGATTACGAGGATGAGGTTTATCAAAATCAGAACTACGTGCAACCACCAGCACCACAACCACCAGGATGTCCACATGCAAATAATGGCAATGTTAGGGCTCCCCCTCAGGTACGAGATTATGACCATCTCCCTAAACTGAAATTGAATATTCCACCATTTGAGGGTAGATATGTTCCTGATATATATCTTACTTGGTAGTTAGAAACTGAACAACGATTTACATGTTTACAATATCCTGAGGAGAGACGTGTTCCTGCTGCTGTTTGTGCTTTCACTAGCTTTGCATGTGTTTGGTGGTTTGAACATTGTAGATTATATCCTGTTCCAGCTACTTGGGCTGCTTTGAAAACTGCTATGCGTACTCGTTGGGTTCCACCATATTATCAACGCGAATTACTTCAAAAATTGCAGCGCTTAAGACAAGGAATTTTTTTGTAGAAGAATATTATCAGGAATTACAAACTGGCTTGATTAGATGTGGTATTGTTGAGGAGAATGAAGCTATGCTTGCACGTTTTATGGGTGGATTAAATAGAGAGATTCAGACCATTCTAGAGTATAAGGATTATAATAATATCACTCGTTTATTCCATCTTGCTTGTAAAGCTGAACGTGAAGTGCAGGATCGACAGGCATTGGCGCGAACTAACTTTTATGCAGGTCGACCTTCATCATGGACACCACGTGCATCATCTACTTCCACTGCACCATCACCTCCTTCAGGTGCCACCTCCAACCGTGATACACGAAGGCAGGCACAACCACCACTATCTACCAAGAGCACACATGCCGGGCCTGCACAGAGCTCTTCTTCTTCCATGGCGTCAACAGGGCACACAAGTGATATTATTTTTCGTTGTTGTAAGGGAAGAGGACATTTTGCGAGAGAATGCAAATCTCAGCGTGTGATGATTGCTACTGAGGATGGTGGGTATGAGTCCGTTAGTGACTATGATGAGGAGACTTTGGCTCTTATTACACATGAAGAACACGGTGGAGATGATTCTGATCATGAGACGCAATACATGGCTGTTGAAGATGCTGACAGGTATGAATGTTTAGTTGCTCAATGTGTTTTGAGTGTGCAGGTTACACAAGCTGAGCAAAATCAGAGGCATAATTTGTTCCATACAAAGGGAGTTGTGAAGGAACGTTCTATTCGCGTCATCATAGATGGAGGGAGTTGCAACAACTTGGCTAGCATGGAGATGGTGGAGAAGCTATCTCTCACCACAAGACCACATCCACATCCTTACTACATCCAATGGTTCAACAACAGCGGCAAGGTTAAGGTAACACGTACTGTTCGGGTGCATTTTAGCATCTCTACATATGCTGATTATGTTGATTGTGTAACACCCCGCATGTAACTTGCCATATTTGTAACTCCGACTCTTGCCATTTCCGGCTTTGTGTTATGTTTTTCCCTCCGTTGTCGGGTTTTGTCTTTCGTTTTGTATTTTGTCATGTCATGCATTTTCATATCATGTCATCATGTGCATTGCATTCGCATATGTGTTCGTCTCATGCATCCGAGCATTTTCCCCGTTGTCCGTTTTCCAATCCGGCGCTCCTATCTCCTCCGGTGCACCCCTCTAGTTTTCTTTCGTGTGCGTGTGTCAAACTTTCTCGGAATGGACCGAGGCTTGTCAAGTGGCTTTATTATACCACCCGGAGACTACCGGTCAAGTTTCGTTCCATTCGGAGGTCGTTTGGTACTCCAACGGTTAACCGGGCCTCCGCAATGTCCATTTGAGTGTCCAGCAAAAACCCCCTCCAAAACCAGCCCAAAGCCCACCAAACTCTCTTCCATTCTCTAGGTCGTTCGATCACGATCGTGTGGGCGAAAACCGCACCTCATTTGGAGTCTCCTAGCTCCCTCTACCTATTTATAAGTGGGCATCCCGAAAAACGAAATCACAGACGAACCCTAGCCCTCGTCCCACTCCGCCGCCGGACACGTCCGGGCGGAGCCGGACACGTCCAACCGCCGCCGCCGGCCCGCGAAGCCCGCAGCGGGCCCGCCCGAGCCCGCGCCACCGCTGGCCCCGCCGCGCGCCGTCGCCGCCGGCCGGCTCGCCTTCTCCGCCGCCGGCGCCGTGCCCGCCGCCCCGGCGCCGCCTCCTCCGGCCCCGCCGCCGGCGCCCCTCCTCCGGCGCCCCTCCGCCCGCCGCCGGCCGCGCCTCCCCCGGGCCGCCGCGCCTCCTCTCCTTCCTTCACCGTCGCCGGCGAGCGACCCGACCCCGATCTGGATCTCGCCCCGTGAGCCCGTTGACTTTCCTCGAACCCCCCCTTTTTTCTCTAAGTCTGGATTTTCATCAGCATGTGCTCCTGTTCGAGATGCGATAACTTTGTGCATGTAGCTCCGATTCGCGCGTATAATATGTCAATTTGTTCATCTCGTGATGATCTTCATTATGTTAAATTGCACCATTTTCATTAGAGGTCATCTTGATGCCCAAATCTTCGTTGGAAGAGGGCTAGTTGCTGTTGATCTCTGGTTCTTATCAGAACTTGGAGATTTGTCATTTTTGTATCATTTATTCTGTGCATCTTTTGGGAATGAGCTCTACATGTGTTTTGAAGTATGCCATGCCATCTTTCCAGTGGTATAGTCCATGTATTTTTGTGGTCTTTGTGGTGACTAGAAAAAGCATGCAAAGTAGGCCCCGTAATATTTCTGATTTCAGGGACTTAGTGATTTCTCCAAGTCTTTCTCTGCTGTAATTTTGTTGCCATGTAAACTTGATGCTAGAGAGAGATCCATGCATATTTTGGAGATGTTCAGTAAGGATGTTTTGTAGCTATAGTTGTAATTGATCCATTCGTGCAATTGTTTGCAATTGTATAGTACCATAGCATGACTCAATCTTGCTCTACTTTTGCTATAAAATATTTCTGGCAGATTCGTAACATGATTTGCAATCTTGCCAAGCTTATTGTAGTTGATCCATACATGCTATGCAATTGTTCTTGCCATGGATAGCTTCATAAACATGCCATATTGCTGTAGGTATGCTTGGTTTGTCATGCATTGCTCTGTAGTGAGTGCATCAAGCTCACAAAGAGGCCTACATATTAATATTTCTGCCATGCTCTGTTTTCTGCTAAGTCTGAAACCTGATAACGAAACTTGCTATGTTTACATGCTTTCCATCATATCTTCTGGTCCTTTTTGGCTCATGGTCAGTAAGGGACTTTTGTCATGTGCTTTTAGTAGAACACTACCATGCCTTGTTTTGCTATGTTAAGTTTCTGTAGCATATTGATTTCATGCTCTGAACATTGCTACCTGATGCTGATTTCTGCCATGTCCAGTTTTTCACCAAGTCTGTGAACCTGTTATCTTTTGCACTTTTGCCATGCTTGTTTGAGCTTGATATGTTGTGAACTAGCCGTAGCTCACTGTTCATCTTTTGTCAAGCATCTCCTGTAGATTACTGCCATGTGCTGTGTTGCTATGTTGGGGTGCTGTAGCATTGTTACTTGTTGCATTTTAAGTGCTATCTTGCTGTTTATCGCAGATTAGTGTCATTCTTGTTTTGCTTGCCATTTGCAAACCGTGCATCCGATTCCGGTGACCTTTATATCGATTTCGACCGAAATCATCTCATCTTTCCAGTGGCATGCTTGGTTTGCCAAGTTACTGCCATGTTCATCATTTTCCTTCCGGAGCATGCATACGCATCGCATATCACATCTTGCATATCATACATGTTTTGCATCATGTTGCTTGTGCATTTCTCGTGATTGATTGTGGTTCCGTTTGCTTGTGTTCTTGTCTTGGGTAGAGCCGGGAGACGAGTTCGTGAACGAGGAACCTGTCGAGTACGCTTACGAGGATCAAGCTTTCGACAACTCTGAGAATCTTGCAGGCAAGATGACCACCCCTCGAAATCACTTCTATCTTTGTTATGCTAGTTGTTCGCTCTATTGCCATGCTCGCTACCTATCACTTGCTATATCATGTCTCCCATTTTAGCCATGTCAGCCCTAACCATCCTTTCCTAGCAAACCGTTGTGTGGCTATGTTACCGCTTTTGCTCAGCCCCTCTTATAGCGTTGCTAGTTGCAGGTGAAGTTGAAGTTTGTTCCATGTCGGAACATGGATATGTTGGGATATCACAATATCTCTTATTTAATTAATGCATCTATATATTTTGGTAAAGGGTGGAAGGCTCGGCTTTATGCCTGGTGTTTTGTTCCACTCTTGCCGCCCTAGTTACTGTTATACCGGGATTATGTTCCTTGAGTTTGCGTTCCTTACACGGTCGGGTGATTTATGGGACCCCCTTGACAGTTCGCCTTGAATAAAACTCCTCCAGCATGGCCCAACCTTGGTTTTACCAGTTGCTACCTAAGCCTTTTCCCCCGGGTTTTCGCGAGCCCGAGGGTCATCTTATTTTTAACCCCCCGGGCCAGTGCTCCTTCGAGTGTTGGTCCAAACTGAGCAGACTGCGGGGCCACCTCCTGGAAACTCGAGGTCTGGTTTTACTCGTAGGATGTCTCATCCGGTGTGCCCTGAGAACGAGATATGTGCAGCTCCTATCGGGATTTGTCGGCACATTCGGGTGGCTTTGCTGGTCTTGTTTTACCATTGTCGAGATGTCTTGTAAACCGGGATTCCGAGACTGATCGGGTCTTTCCGGGAGAAGGTTTATCCTTCGTTGACCGTGAGAGCTTATGATGGGCTAAGTTGGGACACCCCTGCAGGGTATTATCTTTCGAAAGCCGTGCCCGCGGTTATGAGGCAGATGGGAATTTGTTAATGTCCGGTTGTAGATAACTTGTCACTTGACCCAATTAAAATACACCAAGTGCGTGTGTAGCCGTGATGGTCTCTTCTCGGCGGAGTCCGGGAAGTGAACACGGTCTGTGTTATGTTTGACGTAAGTAGGTGTTCAGGACCTCTTCTTGGTCATTGCTAGATGACGTCCGTTCCATTGCTTCTCTTCTCGCTCTCATTTGCGTAAGTTAGCCACCATACATGCTTTTGCCGCTGCAGCTCCACCTCTTTGCACCTTTTTGTCCTACAAGCTTAAATAGTCTTGATCTCGCGGGCGTGAGATTGCTGAGTCCTCGTGACTCACAGATACTTCCAAACAGTTGCAGGTGCCGACGATGCCAGTGCAGACGATGGCGTCGATCTCAAGTGGGAGTTCGACGAGGAACGTGGTCGTTACTATGTGTCTTTTCCTGATGATCAGTAGTGGAGCCCAGTTGGGACGATCGGGGATCTAGCATTTGGGGTTGTCTTATTTTCATCTGGATTTTGACCGTAGTCGGTCTATATGATTGTATTTTGAATGATGAATGATGATATTTTTGTATTGTGTGAAGTGGCGATTGTAAGCCAACTCTTTATCCCATTCTTGTTCATTACATGGGATTGTGTGAAGATGACCCTTCTTGCGACAAAACCACTATGCGGTTATGCCTCTAAGTCGTGCCTCGACACGTGGGAGATATAGCCGCATCGTGGGCGTTACAGATTGTGATGTGGTGCCTATGCAAGCATGTTCCTTATTACTTAGTAGACCATGGCAATTTGATAAAAATTCTGTACACCATGGTAGAAATAATCAGTATACTCTTGTTATAAGGATACAAATATTACTTTGCTTCCTATGACTCCTGATTCCATTTTGAAAGATGATATTCATAGAGCTAATAAAGCAAAACAGGAGAAAAATAAGAGTGAAAATCAGATTGTGGCAAAAGAATTTGAGCAACAAATGAAGCCTAATAATAAACCATCTAGTGTTGCTTCTGAAATTAAATTGAAAAGTGCATGTTTACTTGCCACCAAATATAATATTGATGAGCTAGTTTTTAGCAAATCTGTTTGCTATGCTTTTGTGCGCAAAGAGGCATTATATTCATTCGAGGACGTGCCTTCCTCTTTGCCCCATGCAGTCACTAACATTTTGCAGGAGTTCGCTACGTCTTCCCACAAGACATGCCACCGGGATTACCACCTATTCGAGGGATTGAGCATCAAATTGACTTAATTCCCGGTGCATCGCTACCCAACCGTGCACCATACCGTACCATTCCAGAGGAGACGAAGGAGATTATGCGTCAAGTACAGAAGCTGCTCGACAAAGGTTATATTCGCGAATCCCTTAGTCCTTGTGCTGTTCCTATTATTCTAGTGCCGAAAAAGGATGATACGTCGCGTATGTCCGTTGATTGTAGAGGCATTAATAATATTACTATTCGTTATCGTCATACTATTCCTAGGCTAGATGATATGATTGATGAATTGAGTGGCTCTACAATATTCTCCAAAGTTGATTTGCGTAGTGGATACCATCAAATTCGTATGAAATTGGGAGATGAATGGAAAACAGCTTTTAAAACTAAGTTTGGTTTATATGAGTGGTTAGTCATGCCTTTTGGGTTAACTAATGCACCTAGTACTTTCATGAGACTAATGAACGAAGTTTTACGTGCTTTCATTGGACGATTTGTGGTAGTCTATTTTGATGATATACTGATTTATAGTAAATCTTTGGAAGAACATTTGGAACATTTACGTGCTGTTTTTATTGCTCTACGTTATGCACGTTTGTTTGGTAATCTTGGGAAGTGCACCTTTTGCACCGACCGAGTATCTTTTCTTGGCTATGTTGTTACTCCACAGGGAATTGAAGTTGATAAAGCCAAGATTGAAGCTATTGAGAGTTGGCCACAGCCCAAAACGGTCACACAAGTGAGGAGTTTTCTTGGACTCGCTGGTTTCTATAGCCGTTTTGTGCGAGATTTTAGCACCGTAGCTGCACCTCTCAATGAGCTTACAAAGAAGGATGTGCCTTTTGTTTGGGGTACCGCACAGGAAGAAGCCTTCATGATATTGAAAGATAAGTTGACACATGCTCCTTTACTCCAACTTCCTGATTTTAATAAGACTTTTGAGCTTGAATGTGATGCTAGTGGAATTGGATTAGGAGGTGTGTTATTACAAGATGGCAAACCTGTTGCATACTTTTCTGAAAAATTGAGTGGGCCTAGTCTGAACTATTCTACTTATGATAAAGAATTATATGCTCTTGTTCGGACCTTAGAAACATGGCAACATTATTTGTGGCCCAAAGAATTTGTTATACATTCTGATCATGAATATTTGAAACACATTAAAAGTCAAGCTAAACTGAACCGTAGACATGCTAAATGGGTTGAATTCATTGAGACTTTCCCTTATGTCATTAAACACAAGAAGGGTAAAGAAAATGTTATTGCTGATGCATTGTCTCGTCGTTATACTATGCTTTCACAACTTGACTTTAAAATATTTGGTTTGGAGACCATCAAAGATCAATATGTGCATGATGCTGAATTTAAAGATATATTGCAGAATTGTAAAGAAGGTAGAACATGGAACAAGTTCGTCGTTAACGATGGATTTGTGTTTCGTGCTAACAAGCTATGCATTCCAGCTAGCTCCGTTCGTCTTTTGTTGTTGCAGGAGGTGCATGGAGGAGGACTAATGGGACACTTTGGCGTGAAGAAGACGGAGGATATACTTGCTACACATTTCTTTTGGCCAAAGATGAGACGGGATGTTGAGCGTTTTGTTGCTCGCTGCACTATATGTCAAAAAGCTAAGTCACGACTCAATCCTCATGGTTTATATATGCCTTTGCCTGTACCTAATGTTCCTTGGGAGGATATATCTATGGACTTTGTTTTAGGTTTACCTCGAACAAAGATGGGGAGGGATAGCATATTTGTTGTCGTGGATAGGTTCTTGAAAATGGCACACTTTATGCCATGTCATAAAGGCGATGATGCTGTTAATGTTGCTGATTTGTTCTTTCGTCAAATTATTCGCTTGCATGGTGTGCCAAATACTATTGTTTCAGATCGTGATACTAAATTTCTTAGTCACTTTTGGAGATGTTTATGGGCTAAGTTGGGGACTAAATTGCTTTTTAGTACTACTTGTCACCCCCAAACTGATGGTCAAACTGATGTAGTCAATAAAACATTGTCTACTATGCTTAGGGCTGTTTTGAATAATAATAAGAAAATGTGGGAAGAATGCTTGCCTCATATTGAATTTGCTTATAATCGTTCGTTGCATTCTACTACTAAGATGTGCCCTTTTGAAATTGTGTATGGTTTCCTACCTCGTGCACCCATTGATTTGTTGCCTCTTCCATCTTCGAAGAAGGTTAATTTTGATGCTAAACAATGTGCTGAATTGATCTTAAAAATGCATGAGTTAACTAAGGAAAACATTGAGCATATGAATGCTAAATATAAACTTGCTGGAGATAAGGGTAGAAAACATGTTGTCTTTGCACCTGGAGATCTTGTTTGGTTACATTTGCGTAAGGATAGGTTTCCTAATTTGCGCAAATCAAAGCTAATGCCACGTGCTGATGGTCCTTTTAAGGTGTTAGAGAAAATAAATGATAATGCATATAAAATTGAGCTGCCTGCAGATTTTGGGGTTAGTCCCACTTTTAACATTGCAGATTTGAAGCCTTATTTGGGTGAGGAAGATGAGCTTCCGTCGAGGACGACTTCATTTCAAGAAGGGGAGGATGATGAGGACATCAATACCATTGTTACACCCACAACCCCTGCTACTATACATACTGGACAGATTACTAGAGCTCGCGCACGCCAATTAAATTACCAGGCACTTTCGTTTCTTGGTAATGATTCTAATATTCATGAGAATATGATGCTGCCTAAATTGGATACATTTGTTTTGCTTACAAATGAAGGGCCTAGCTTGGAGAAGGATGAACATTGGAGCAAGAACAAGCATGGAGTTGATGGCATGGGCAAGGGAGACAAGAACAAAGTTTCAAGTGATGATTTTAGGACTTTGAAGCCACCATAATGAGTGCATGAAGCCTTGGACGAAATATCCAAGATGCCACTTCATAATTTTCGTCCACAGGCTATTCTAGGTGCTGCGTCACCTTATTTTTGGACCAGGCCCATGTAATTTCGAAATACTTCAATATAGGTTGTTTTTAGAGTCCGTATGTGTGGGGAAACAAGAGTTAGGGTGGGTTTCGGACCCCTCCTCCAAGGGCCACGAAATTCCCCCCTCTTCCTCCATATATACAGCCCCTAGGGCATCATTTAGACTTTGGGTTTTGTTTAGATTAAAAGTTCGCCATAGCTGCAACTTTGCGTACTTCATTTGTGTTCAACGACCAGACAAAGGCGTCACAGAACACCACCTTCATTAATAAAGCTTTCCTCTTTTATTCGCAATATCCAGATTGCAATCTCAGTTTCTTGCTTGTTCTTCGTTTGTCACAGGAAATAGACCCTCGTGGTCAGGTTGATCGTGCTCCGGCGTGGTCAATAACCCCTCGGAAGTTGGTTTAGCGATTGCTAAGGCGCGACGTCTTCGCACGTTCATAGTCGGATCGTCAAAGTCGACTCCCATAGAAAACGATTGCTATCTCAGCGAAACATCGGGACACCTTTGCCTCTATCACTCCAAGTGCAGAGGTTTGTAGGACAGCAGCAAATTTCCCTCAAGTGGATGACCTAAGGTTTATCAATCCGTGGGAGGCGTAGGATGAAGATAGTCTCTCTCAAACAACCCTGCAACCAAATAACAAAGAGTCTCTTGTGTCCCCAACACACCCAATACAATGGTAAATTGTATAGGTGCACTAGTTCGGTGAAGAGATGGTGATACAAGTACAATATGGATGGTAGATATAGGTTTTTGTAATCTGAAAATATAAAAACAGCAAGGTAGCAAGCGATAAAAGTGAGCGTAAACGGTATTGCAATGCTAGGAAACAAGGCCTGGGATTCATACTTTCACTAGTGCAAGTTCTCTCAACAATAATAACATAATTGGATCATATAACTATCCCTCAACATGCAACAAAGAGTCACTCCAAAGTCACTAATAGCGGAGAACAAACGAAGAGATTATTGTAGGGTACGAAACCACCTCAAAGTTATTCTTTCAGATCGATCTATTCAAGAATTCGTACTAGAATAACACCTTAAGACACATATCAACCAAAACCCTAATGTCACCTAGATACTCCAATGTCACCTCAAGTATCCGTGGGTATGATTATATGATATGCATCACACAATCTCAGATTCATCTATTCAACCAACACAAAGAACTTCAAAGAGTGCCCCAAAGTTTCTACCGGAGAGTCAAGACGAAAATGTGTGCCAACCCCTATGCATAAGTTCACAATGTTAGGGAACCCGCAAGTTGATCACGAAAACATACATCAAGTGGATCACGTGATATCCCACTGTCACCACAGATAAGCACATGCAAGACATACATCAAGTGTTCTCAAATCCTTAAAGACTCAATTTGATAAGATAACTTCAAAAGGAAAACTCAATCCATTACAAGAGAGGAGAGGGGGAGAAGCATCATAAGATCCAACTATAATAGCAAAGCTCGCGATACATCAAGATCGTACCACCTCAAGAACACGAGAGAGAGAGAGAGAGATCAAACACATAGCTACTGGTACATACCCTCAGCCCCGAGGGTGAACTACTCCCTCCTCGTCATGGAGAGCGCCGGATGATGAAGATGGCCACCGGTGAGGGTTCCTCCTTCGGTAGGGTGCTGGAACGGGTCTAGATTGGTGTTCGGTGGCTACATAGGCTTGCGGCGGCGGAACTCCCGATCTAGGTTATTTTCTGGAGGTTTCTATATATATAAGAGGTTTTGGCGTCGAGAACAAGTCAAGGGGGTCTCCGGGCTGTCCACGAGGTAGGGGGCGCGCCCAGGGGGGTGGGCGCGCCTCCCACCCTCGTGGGCAGCCCGGGACTCTTCTCGCCCAACTCTTTTACTCCATGGCCTTCTTCTGGTCCAAAAATAAGCTCCGTCAAGTTTCAGGTCAATTGGACTCCGTTTGGTTTTCCTTTTCTGCGATACTCAAAACAAGGAAAAAACAGAAACTGGCACTGGGCTCTAGGTTAATAGGTTAGTCCCAAAAATCATATAAAATAGCATATAAAACATCCTAGAAGGATAATATAATAGCATGAATACTTCATAAATTATAGATACGTAGGAGACGTATCAAGGCTTATGTTTGATAGAGCGTATCGTATCACGGAGTTTGGATGCACCGGTGAAGTTTGCACGAACTCTCGAGGTGAGAAAGGGCAATGCACGGTACCGAAGAGGCTAGCAATGATGGAAGGGTGAGAGTGCGTATAATCCATGGACTCAACATTAGTCATAAAGAACTCACATACTTATTGCAAAAGTCTATTAGCTATCAAAACAAAGTACTACGCGCATGCTCCTAGGGGGATAGATCGGTAGGAAAAGACCATCGCTCGTCCCCGACCGCCACTCATAAGGAAGACAATCAATAAATAAATCATGCTCCGACTTCGTTACATAACGGTTCACCATACGTGCATGCTACGGTAATCACAAACTTCAACACAAGTATTTCTACAATCCACAATTACCCACTAGCATGACTCTAATATCACCATCTTTATATCGCAAAACTATTGCAAGGAATCAAACATATCATATTCAGTGATCTACAAGTTTTATGTAGGATTTTATGACTAACCATGTGAATGACCAATTCCTGTCAACTCTCTAAATAGATATAAGTGAAGCAAGAGAGTTTAATTCTGTCGGTGTACAAAAGTAGGGGCTCTCCTTTTGACCCCTTTACTTGTGCACGGGCAGTCAGAGCCGCGCCCACGACCACGCCGAGCAGGGCAGAGGAGGGAAGCTGGAGCACAAGACAAACAAGGCAATGCCAAGGCCAAGAGACACGAAGAGCAAGGTGGCAGGGTGGACTCCCCTGGCAAGACCCTTGTTGGGACAGCCTCTGCAGCCCCGGCAAGAGCCTTGCCGAGGCAACTCGCCCGACGCCAGCAGAGTGTGCCACCCTTGAGCCCACGGGTTCCAACACCACCAACAAACCACATTGGAACCGAGGCTCAGGAGGCACCTCTGTGGTGGCATGCAAATCTTCATCAAGATCATAAACACACAAGATTAGATGAGGATACAACGACCCTCGGCGGGATCCTAGCCGAGGAAATCCACGAGACCCCCGACAAGCGCCTTGCCGGGGACGACCGCGACGCCATGACAAGACCCTTGCCGGGCCCCCAACAAGGCCCTTGCCGAGGGCATCAGCGGTACCACAGCCAGGCCCACGCCTGCCAAGACGCCACCGCCGTCCCCATGCAGTTGCCAGCTCAACTAGCTGAGCAGGCACCTGCATGGCGATGAGCGACCTCTACACCGACCCAGCAAGCACCTGCGTGGTGGCATGCAGATCTTCGTGAAGGCTCCACCACCGCGCCAGCCCAGCAGCCGGCCAACGTGGCGCCACAACACCTCGTCAGCCCGGGCGCGTGTCGAAGCCAGGCGAGGCGGCGACAGCTGGGACATGCTTCCTTGCCGTCCCCGATAAAGCAAGAGGGGCACGTCGGCAGCGCATTAAATGCGTTTGTCTGACGGTGCAAGAGGATAGACTCATCCACTGTACACCTTTCCACCTCCTGTGCGCCACTGTGGTAACCCCTTTTGTCTATAAAAGGAGGCCCGAGGCGATGAGGAGAAGGATTCAGATCCTTTGGGCAAGTCACACCCCATAGCTAGCTCAAGAACACAAGAACACTCAAATACATCCACCAAAGCAGGACTAGGGTATTACGCATCTTCGCAGCCCGAACCTGGGTAAACGATCTGTGTGCTTGCTGTCAGACCCGCTCCTTGCACAACCCTGCGCCCGCCAACCATAGAAGGGATCCCAGTGATTCCATAGGTGTCGATTTCCCCCGACATCCTTGGCGCGCTAGGTAGGGGGCGCAGTTGTGAAAATATGGTCTCCGAGCAGCAGCTTCATCATGGCCGTCGTTCCAAGGAAGAAGACGGCGAAGCTTGATGGCACCATCTGCAGATGCGGTGGACGCCCATGCAACGACAGAAAAGCTAAGTCCTGCGAAACTTTAAGCAATTTCTTTTTTATATATAAGGTTATTGTCCTCGAAGGTCTTGCCCTATGTATGGAAAACCTGCACGCAAAGGGGCCCTTCCACTATTGGCAACGCCCTTGCTCTGCTTTGAGTCCGCTCAACAGCCCAAGTGGCCGCGTCGAGAACGGCATGGTAGCCTTCCGCAATTGGCAACGGTCTTGGTTTTGACTCTAGTCCAGCTCGACAGTTCGAGTGGCCGCGTTGAGAGTGGTAAGGTGGTTCGCCTGGCGGCAAGCACACCCGGCAGGCCACTAGGGATCCGTCCTCAAGGCGCCGCGCCCTGGGTTTACGCGCCGGCAAGCCTACCCGATTAACGTATGGTGAACATACAAAGGGGGGATTGAACAGGAAAGTAACATGCATAATATCAAAAGTCCTGCAGAGTTATATTACATCAATTGTTACTGCGGTTCTAACTAAAGATAAAAATTGTCTTGGTCGTGAACCTGCAGCGGCGGTGAGAGATGGGGTGCCTAGTCCCGGCACAGGCCCTCCACCGTCTGGATTCTGTCGATACGGCTGATGATGGGCTTGATATGCTCCTTGAGCACCGTGAGGTCCACATCCTCCGGCAAGCTCTCCAGCGCAGCGTCGAAGTCAAGGTTGGGATTCCAGTGCGCCACCTTGGTGAGGACCTTGGTCATGGCACCCCGGCAAAGCCTCCGGGCCTCATCGGCCAGAGAGGCCGCCCGATTGGAGTGGAGTTGCTCTAGGGCCCCGAAAACACCCTCGAAGAACAGGGTCAACTTGGCGTTGGGGCTCGCATTGGGCTCCGAGGCGTACCTCACATTTGGCATCCCCATGGTGGCCAGCTGCGTAGTGATCCTGCCGGCGACATCTTCGAGGCGACTGATCCAGCTGTTCTCGCCCTCCACAAAATCCTTGTGGTTGGCGGCTTCGTTCTTCCGCAGCTGCTTCTCGGCCTCCAGATCCTTGGCCAGGGTCTCCTCTCGGGCCTTGGCCTCCGAGAGCATCTCCTCAAGACCCTCCAACTTCAGCTTCAGGTCTTTGATGGAGTCGTTGGCCTCGGAGAGCTGCTGAGCCTTGCCGAGGACAGCGCCCTGCGCCTCCACTAGGGCACCGTTGAGCGTGTCCTTCTCCTCGGCCAGCTTCAGGGCCTGGTCCTTCAGCCCGTCCCGCTCCACCTCTAGCTCTTTCACCTTGCCGGTGTGAACCAGAGCCTGGGCATTGAGTGCCTCCTTGTGCCTCTGCTCCAGCTCCTGGGTCCGCTGCACAACAAGCTTCTCCACCTCCTCGTCCTTTCCACGGAGTGTGGCGGCAAGCTTCTCCTCACGGGTGGCAAGGTCCTCCTCCTGGGAGTTCAGTAGAGCCTGGTGTTGTTGTCGAGCGGCCTCCTCCTTGGCGGATTCTCCCTCGCCAGCTCCTGGGCCTTCTCAAAATCTACTTGTTGCAGAAGGAACTCTTGCCGATGCTGGGCCAGCTCGCCTTGGATGCCCTTCAGTTCTTGGTGGTCGTCGCGAAGCCAGGCTTGCGCCTTAGTAACGCGCTCCTTGAAATCTGCTTCTACCTTGTCCGCCACGGCCATCCTGGATCTTATCTTGTCTTGGCGGGCGCGGTGGAGCGCTTGGAGCTTCTGGAAGTTGGCACTCATGGCCTGGAGGAGCCGCTCTTCCTGGGAGCCGCCGCCACTGGCAATCGGCTCGTCAACAACTTCGAGCCCGGTGGTGGCAAGCACCTGCTCGTCGAACACCTCTCCATCGGTGGGCGCCCTGGTGCTCGCCGCCCCTGGGAGGTGGACGAACAGGTCGTCGCTCACCTTCAGGTACTTGCCCGAGCCAGAGGCAGCGGAGGAGGAAGGTTGGTCGTCAACCACCTCCTCCTCGGCAGTGGCCTTGCCGGCCTCCCCGGCAGGCCCCTTGCCGGCCTCCTCGGTACCAGCCTTGCCAGGCTCCCCGGCAGATCCCTTGGCGGCCTCCTCGGTGGCGATCTTCTCGGCCTCCGCCGCGGCATCCTTGGTGACGTCCTCGATGACGGTGTCTATGTCCTCCCGGTCCATCGAGGGAGGATCTGGATATCGAGAAGGGGGTGAGGCGAAGCCAAGACCAAGATCCAAAAAGAAAAAGAACAGTGACGGAAGGCGAGTGACTTACCCGTGCCGGGCTGGGAAGAAGAGGCCCCCTCCCCGCCAACATCTGGCACCGAGGCGAAGCCACCAGCGCCCGAGTTTGCCTCCTCCTCCTCCGTGTGCATGGGCTCGGTGCTTGGCGCCCTTGCTGGGGACGCCTCTCGGGGCGGTGTGGTCGATGGGGGCGTGTTGTTGGGGGTAGCCCTCGGTGGCTCCTCCTGCTGCTGTCCTCCTCCGGCAACCATGGCAAGGTCAGCGCCAAGGGATTGTACCCCCAACACACGTCGACGAGGGGTGAGTGATGAGCTTACGCCGGGGGCTGTTGTCCGGGCTGCTCAACACCACCAGCGGTGTACCGGAAGTACCTGCCGAGGGCTGGCCACTCGCCGAAGCCCTGGCCCTCTTCACCCTCTGGGCCAGTGTCTCCGCATCCCTGCAAAGAAGGAAACAAATCAAGATAAGCGGCGCAGTCTGAGGAGGCGGAGATGACAAAAAGGAACAAGATACTTACTCGTCCTCCACCTCCTCTTCTGTTGCCTTCCTCTTCCTCCTTGGGCTGAGGGACCCAATCGAAGACAACCTCCACATCGTCATCTCCGGGAGGAGGGGAAGCAGATGGAGTCTGTGGACGCTTGGACGAAGAAGAGGTAGTTGCCTTCTTCTTCGCCACTGCGACCTTCACCACTTTCCTCGCCGCCGCGTCCCTCATCTGGCGCACGGACGCGTCCTGGGTTTGCTGCGGCTGCACGGCCCTGCCAGGTCTGACCGGCTCGCCAGAGCTGGCCCGCCGCAGGACTCGCCCTCTCCCCATTGCCGGGGGGTCGACAACCTCGGCCTCCTCCTCCGACGACTCGTCTACCACATCTTCGATGAGAGGGGCCCCAGTGCCGGCGTTGCTGGCCTCCCCAGTAGACTCCGCCCACTGGGTGAGCTCCTTTTCCTCCGCCTCTGCCGCGGCCTTATCCTCCACGCTGCCAGCGCTGCCGGCCTCCCTGGCAAGCTCCGCCTCCGCTGCCCTGGCGGCGATGTAGTCCACCTCTGCCTGGGTGGTGTCCTGGACAAGCCGCGGTTCGTCGCGGACGTACTTCTCCTCCAAGGTATCAAAGAACATCTGCACTTGATCCTCTGGCGGCTCGGCCCAATTTGGGACTAGGTCGTGCGCGTTGAACTCCGCCATCATCGCGATGATGTCGTTTGGGCGCGAGTTATTGCTCAGTGGGACCACCCCCGCCGGCAACCCGAACAAGGGCTCCTTGGCGACCATGGCGGTTTTGGCAGCCTTGCCGGACCGCTCTGTAACACCCACAATGTGGCTATATCTCCCACGTGTCGAGGCACGACTTAGAGGCATAACCGCATTGTGGTTTTGTCGCAAGAAGGGTCATCTTCACACAATCCCATGTAATGAACAAGAATGGGATAAAGAATTGGCTTACAATCGCCACTTCACACAATACATAGATGAAATCATACAACATTCAAGATACATGCATAGGTCCGACTACGGAACCAAAATAAAAGAAGATAACCCAACTACTAGATCCCTGCTCGTCCCAACTGGGCACCACTACTGATCAAAATGAAAAGAAACAACACAACGAACAAGATCTTCATCGAGCTCCCACTTGAGCTCGGTTGCGTCGCCTGCACTGGTATCGTCGGCACCTGCAACTGTTTTGGAAGTATCTGTGAGTCACGAGGACTCAGCAATCTCACACCCGCGAGATCAAGACTATTTGAGCTTATAGGAAAGGATGGTGTAATAAGGTGGAGCTGCAGCAGGCACTAAGCATATATAGTGGCTAACATACGCAAAAGAGAGCAAGAAGAGAAGCAACGGAACGGTCGTCAACTAGCAATGACCAAGAAGTGATCCTGAACTCCTACTTACGTCAACCATAACCCAGAAACCGTGTTCACTTCCCGGACTCCGCCGAGAAGAGACCATCACGGCTACACACGCGGTTGATGCGTTTTAATTAAGGTCAAGTGTCAAGTTCTCTACAACCGAATATTAACAAATTCCCATCTGCCTCATAACCGCGGGCACGGCTTTCGAAAGATATTACCCTGCAGGGGTGTCCCAACTTAGCCCATTATAAGCTCTCACGGTCAACGAAGGATATTCCTTCTCCCAGGAAGACCCGATCAGTCTCGAAATCCCGGTTACAAGACATTTCGACAATGGTAAAACAAGACCAGCAAAGCCGCCCGAATGTGCCGACAAATCCCGATAGGAGCTGCACATATCTCGTTCTCAGGGCACACCGGATTGTCCAAGCTTCCGATAGGCGAGCCCAGAGTTGCCCCTTGTGGCCACCGACGACTGACGGGTTGGACCAACACTCAGAGGAGCACTGGCCCGGGGGTTTAAAATAAAGATGACCCTTGAGTCTGCAGTACCCAAGGGAAAAGGCTTAGGTTGGCGAATGGTAAAACCAAGGTTGGGCCTTGCTGGAGGAGTTTTATTCAAAGCGAACTGTCAAGGGGGTCCCATAAATCACCCAACCGCGTAAGGAACGCAAAATCAAGGAACATAACACCGGTATGACGGAAACTAGGGCGGCAAGAGTGGAACAAAACACCAGGCATAAGGCCGAGCCTTCCACCCTTTACCAAGTATATAGATGCATTAATTAAATAAGAGATATTGTGATATCCCAACAGAGTTCATAAAATCCATGGTCCAACAAGGAACAAACTTAACCTTCACCTGCAACTAGCAACGCTATAAGAAGGGGCTGAGCAAAAGCGGTAACATAGCCAAACAACGGTTTGCTAAGAAGGGTGACAAAGGTTAGAGGTTCATGGCAATTCGGGAGGCTTGATAAGCAAGTGGTAGGTAGTGCGGCATAGCAATAGAGCAAACAACTAGCAAGAAAAGATAGAAGTGATTTCGAGGGTATGGTCATCTTGCCTGAGATCCCGCAAGGAAGAAGAACGAGTCCATGAAGAAGACAAGCGGACGTAGTCGAACGAATCCTCACAACTCCGGAACGAAACCGAAGCTAACGAGAGAAGCAACCCGGAAAGAAACAAACAACATAGTAAACAACCACCACATACACATGGCATAATGCACAAACAAGTATGATGCATGTCCGGTTTAAATATGCATGGCATGGCAAAGTGCAACAAACAATACTACAAGTTAAGTGGAGCTCAATATGCAACGAGTTGCATATTGACGAAACACCACATGACTCATTTAGTTCTCTCTCGGTTATGTACCCAACAATATTAAATGTTGTTAAACATGGCAATAGGTGAGACATAAGTAAACTACACATTTTAGGCAATTTAAATGAGGCCGGAACAACAAACAACAATTTTCGGAAAATCCTCATGCCCATAATTTAGATTTGGTACTGTTCTGCCATAAACACAATTTTAATGTTGTTAAACAGCAAAATTAAGTGCACCAAGTTAATCTACGCATTTTTCTACCCCACTTTCATATAAAGTTTATTAAAATCTGAGTTACGGTTATTTAGTTATGAAATAAATCATTTTAACATATTATTTGAGAAAAATTAATGAAACAACATTTTAAACAATTTTAACATGGGTTAAAGTGGCATATTATTAAACTACACAAAATTCTAAGCATTTTACATGTTTAAATCATTTTAATCCGATGCATGGTTCTGAAGTTATTATATGCATGAAGTATAGGGGGTTTTCTGCAAAACAGTAAATCCTTGGGTAATAGCTAAATTCACAGATCCTGAAAAAAACATCACATGGGCCGAATGTGAATAGGAAGCCCAACAGAGGAAAAAAAACAAGAGGAGGGGCGCTGGGGTGTGGCCTCACCCAGTAGGCCTTGGCCCGTTCGGTGGAGGAGGTAGCAGGCCGGTTGAGGAGCTGGAGCAGGCTGGGCCTTGGCCAGCGAGGCAGAGATGCGCTTACGAGGCTCGCGCGGTCAACGGGGCGAGCGGCTGCATCCAGTCGAGCGAAGCAGAGGAAGCATCGGCGCTGAGAGCAGGTCGACGCCGCGGGGCGTCCGGCAGCGGCGGCGCTTGGTGACAGGAGGCGGGCTTGGCAGGGACGCGGAGGCTGCTCAATCCGGCGAGGACGGGCGAAGGGGCGCCGAATCCGGGCGACGGCAGGAGGTGGCTCCCATGCGTACTGGCGACGGGGTTCTCCTGACCATAGGAGAGAGACAGAGATAAGACATGCAATGGGAGAACGCGGGAGGAAAAGGAAGATGGGAGGAGGGAGACGGCGACCTACGGGGCTACACTGGCGTCTGCACACGCCGGAGATGGCGACCGAAAACGGGGGAGGTGGAGCAGAGGCAAGCCGCTCGCTCATTCCCTCGAACAGGACGAAGCAGAGGCGAGGTCGGGCTTGGCGGCGCGGGACTTGGCGGGACGGCGGAGCCATGGCGAACCAAGGCGAAGCAGGGGAGGTCCAGGACGGCAGGATCCGGCCAGGAATGGGTGACGACGCGCACGTCGAGGACGCGACCAGGGATGGGTTCCTGCCAAGCGAAGAGAGCGCAGAGAGATGAGTCCCAGGGGAGGAAGAAGGCGAGAAGAAGAGGCGCGCAACGGGTGCTGCCTGGGTTGGTCGGGGTCCTGGAGTCGCTGGGATGCACCGAACGGTGGCGGCAGTTCTGCTCGCGGGCGAGCTCCGGCTCGAGGAGCGCCTGCACGAGCGCGGAGGGGGCACGGGGCCTGCTGGTTTGGTCGTCGGTGGAACGCGCTGCGCATGATCCCCTCGGGATCGAGCAGAGGAGGCTCTGGTTGGCTCGCGCGATGAGCAGAGGCATGCGAGGCGAGGGAGACCAGGGGCGGCTGGCAGGTGGATGGATGGATAGACTGGTAGGTAGAGGCGGAGTGGATCTTGGAGAGAGGTGGCGGCGCCTTCGGGATTGGGTGGAGGAGGAAAACAAGGAGAAATGGGATCTGGGAGGATCCCGAGGTGGAAGAGACAGTGGGCTGGCGGCGGCGAGGAGGATCCCTAGAAATTAGGGATTTGGTCTCGGGTTAGACTAATATATATAGCAGATGAATTTTGGATAGGGGCATTTGGTCCCTCTGATTAAAATCGGACGATCGAGAAAATAAAAGGTAGGGAGTCCAAATAAGAAAACGGAGATGTTTTGTAGATGTTAGGGGATGATCCGGACCCAACGGTAACGATAGTCCGGTTCGGGACAATTTTTCGGACACACACGCGAGGGGTGGTCTGAGAGGGGTCGACAAAGACAAAGTGTCTGACAAAAGGCCGCGGAGAAGACAAGAGAGAAAACGAGGAGCAACATTGCAAGTGAGGTTAGTCTCGAAACGGTCAACGAAAGCAAGGGCGGGGGGGACGCGGCAACTACTAGCGGATGCAAGTTTGAAAAACATGACGGCAACGGAGTGCCGATGCAATGCAAATGATGCGATGATGAATGCAACACACAAATAAAACACAGCTGACTCGCAAAACAAGGAAGGCAATCGGAGCGTCGGTCTTGGGGCGTTACAACACTCCACCACTACAAGAGGATCTCGTCTCGAGATCTAGGATGGCACCGGAGAAAAGCAAAAGAGGAAGAGAAGAGGTAAAACTAATTGCTTCTTTGACAGACGAGTGAAACCATTGAGAGGTCGCAAAGCTTGAGGAAATGACACAACGGAGATGAACAAAATTTAAAACACTCCGTTCAGCAAGAGGAACAATGAACATTGCGAGAACCTTTGTAGGTTGAAGAATATGAAACGAGAGCTTAATGGATCAAAAGGAATATGAACGCACACCGGTAGAAAAGAGAGACAAGGAACACCATGTGAACCTTGAGGTTAATTGATACGATAGATATTTAAACCACTCCGGTTAAAACAAGATAGAGAAGGAATAAGAATGATATAATTTGGGCAGCACTCCGACTGTAAATGGAAGGAATTGAACATGATCTTGACAAGAAGAGAGGATACTCGATGAAATCAACAACACATTTTCTTCGGAACTAATGAAAGAATGGCACAAGGGGTAAGAAAGATTTCAGACAGCACTCCAGTTGAGGAAGGAGACAAAACTTGATAAGATGAGAGAACTCGAATGAAAACACGACACTCCGGCTAAACGGATAAGAAAGGAAAAATTACATGATCTTGACAAAACAAGATGATTGGTCGAAGAGAGCAACATCACAATGCCTCCGGGACGAACGAATAGAAGATAGATCGTCGGAATAAGATAACGGAGAAGGAAATGATAACTTCTACCACAATTGAATTTGGGAAGCATCCTTCCAAGAAGGTTAGAACGGAATTGTTGGAAAACCAACAACGAAAAGAATAAGCTTGTAGTGGGCTTATGGAAAACTTCTCAAAATTATGAGGTGACAACCCGCCACTAACGGAAACAATTGCTTGCTTGGGATCAACGAAGAGATGAAAACTTCTTCCACCAAGAGGAGAAAGAGAAAACTTGATCATTGATAAACTCCTCAAATAGCTCCATTCCTTAGGGAAGGCTATAGGTGAAATATAACCCAATACAACTCCAACAAAAGATTGATTGGTTGAAAAGATCTCTTGAACGAAACAGAACATGATGGATTTAAATATGTCACTCTTGAAAACTTGTGAATCATGAAACGCGAACTCAAATTGTCAAGAATAACATAACACCACCTCAAAAGATAGGGTAGAATGAATTGCCCTTTAGAATGCAAGATGAAAAATGCTTGAACTCCTCAAAAACAAAACATGTGTTGAGCACCCTGTTTTTTTTAGTATAGGTTGACGGATCTTAACTTCAAGAAAAATCTTGAAGAACAATTGAAGAATGAAACGAATCCTTGATGAGCCACCATGTTGATCCTCCATGAAGAACTCCGATAATAAAAGAATGATCAAACGAAAGGGAAAGTTGAAAAGAACTCCGGGAGAAGCCTTGCAATGATTAGATGAAGCTTTGAAATGATATAATTGAAATAACATGGAGCTCCGGAAAGAAAAGATGAACAACTTGGAGCCGAAAATTTGATAACATGAACGAACTCCGGAAGAAGGAATTAATCACTTGGATGAAACAAGAACAAGAATTATGTTGTGCGTATCCTTCACCAATAAATTGATGACAAGCAATGGATTTGTCATACTACTTATTCTCGTAGAAAGGATTAAGAGAGATATAACACAAACTTGAATAAGGTCTTGATGGAACCACCGGTAGAATAGAAACAACGAATAAATTGATATGATAACGAAGGAATTGAAATCTTGAACGAACCACCGTAAGAATTGGAAATGAAAGTAGCAAAAGAACAATTCACCGGGAAGAATTAGAAAAAAAATGAATAAAGATACTTGACGGAATATAAATATATGAGAACGAAGAGATCACGAACTAACTAGAGAATACTTGCACCAGAATAATATGGGGATGAGCGAAGAGACATCACTTTAGAATAATTGGAGAACGAAGCTGAAAACTTAGAACGAAGAAATCTTCTGAAATGATGGCCTTTGGATGATCAAGAAATGAAAACAACTCTGAAATGCTCCGGATGGGTAAGAAAAGAATTGCGCGATTGGAAACAATTTGAGAGGATGGCATAAGCTAGAACCACGCATCTTCAAGAGAATGGACAAGATTTAAGGGAAACTCTTCTTCGGTCTTCAAAATCCGAGAATGACGATGAGAAACACCACCATGAATTGTTGAGGCACTCCGGAATGAAAATTAGAAAGATTGAACCAACAATGAAAAGAATTTGAAAAATCTTGGAGAAAGACATATGACTGATGAAAATTTATTCTTACGTCAAACTTTGCAAAGAATTTGAGAATAACTCCGGAAAGAATTAGAAGAGTCAGGTAAGATCCTGGAAAAATACCTGTGGGTTAGGGCCCACTCAAAAGAAACACTGTTGAAATGATAACTTGAAAAGGAGATTGCACCGGTTGAATTAAATGGCTCAAAAGAGATAACAACCTCGAGATAGCTTGAACGGATTGGGAATGGAAATCCGAGTGTCCTGAGATATCTTCAGCACTCCAAATAACATGAATAGCAAGAGGTGGAAGATTAAGAGATACACCGGCATGAGAAAAAATTTGAAACAGGGAAAGGAATGTGACCAACATTGAAGGCTCGAATTTAGTCCACCGGAGAAGAAAAAGAATGAAGAATGAAAAACTTGAAGAACATCTTCATGAGAACCACCGAGTAAGAACATTGATTGAAAAGAATGAAGGGACTTCACATGAATAAAATGGATACTTGATTAAGAAATCTAAGTCCTTGAAGAAAAAGGGTTGGAGGGTGGGAAAACAAAGGCAACTTGGGTCGGATGAAACGAACACCGTTGAGAAAAAGCTTAGAATTGATCTTGCGAATGTTGGAATGACTGGATGCACTTGGAGAGAAACACGCCGGTTGGAAAGAATTGGGATGACAATCTCGATGATCGAAAGGATTAGTATTCACATAGCAATATGAGAACACCGTTTAGGAAAGGTATGGAATCAACACTTGTCTTCGAAGCAACTCGAATACCACAAATAAAACAAAACAAAGGATTTGGCTTGCAGAATAAGCCGGAACAAACATATGATAGAGATTTCATCCGAAGTTTTCATGGTGGGGCCCACACGGGCTCGATCGTACAGCACCATCATGTACAAGGCAGTGCACATGACATACGAAGTGTCCCCGAGTCGGCATAGCCAAGGACTCTTTAAGACACTACGAGACCACTGTAAAACCAACCGTGGAAAGGCGGACCACTAGACGTCGAACCCCAATCTCATATCATGCATCTGTCGGAAAGATATCCTAAGAGCTACTTGAATTCCCACTTATAAACTCCCGAAACTTTCTGGTTATGCAATCAGGTGTTGGGGATACAGGGGACACAAAAATATATCACCCAAACTAACAATACCTAGATCCAGCTGTATCCATCCGTCAACACATAACCAAGAAACCTTCGGAAATCATTTACCTCAACCTTCGAAAAGCATCCGTTATACGAGTTATGGCAATACTCCCGAACTCCCGCCCTAGTACTGGGTGGCGTCGAGGTGATCTCA
This sequence comes from Triticum aestivum, assembly GCF_018294505.1. Classification (NCBI taxonomy): domain Eukaryota; kingdom Viridiplantae; phylum Streptophyta; class Magnoliopsida; order Poales; family Poaceae; genus Triticum; species Triticum aestivum. The sequence goes on from NC_057796.1 coordinate 181,441,710, forward strand.
CCAACAACTGCATAAAAGAGATTTCGATGTCGGCGAAACTCAGGTATTCCAGAACTGCAACGATAAAATTGTGACGACAACACCTCGGAGCTCAACTCCCCGGGACACTGCCACAACCCCTAAATGTCAGGAGGCACCAAGAACAATGTTCTCGTCACAAAACCATCGGAACGATTCTAAGATACCCGCATGATCCTAATTTTTTTTAGTGAAATTTGAGGAGAGAAAAGTCAAAACTTCTACGTCAGGAGGCCTCACCAAAGCGACGAAGGGACTGAGGAGTAAAAAGAATCCTACTCTCCGATAAATATAATCCTAAGACTCAAAACATTTTTTTTCTAGACTCAACAATGCCAGCGATTCGATCAAGCAGGGGGCTCCTAAGTCGGGGATGGCTCTGATTACCAACTTGTAACACCCACGATGCGGCTATATCTCCCACGTGTCGAGGCACGACTTAGAGGAATAACCGCATTGTGGTTTTGACGCAAGAAGGGTCATCTTCACACAATCCCATGTAATGAACAAGAATGGGATAAAGAATTGGCTTACAATCGCCACTTCACACAATACATAGATGAAATCATACAACATTCAAGATACACGCATAGGTCCGACTACGGAACCAAAATAAAAGAAGATAACCCAACTGCTAGATCCCTGATCGTCCCAACTGGGCACCACTACTGATCAAAATGAAAAGAAACAACACAACGAACAAGATCTTCATCGAGCTCCCACTTGAGCTCGGTTGCGTCGCCTGCACTGGTATCGTCGGCACCTGCAACTGTTTTGGAAGTATCTGTGAGTCACGAGGACTCAGCAATCTCACACCCGCGAGATCAAGACTATTTGAGCTTATAGGAAAGGATGGTGTAATAAGGTGGAGCTGCAGCAGGCACTAAGCATATATAGTGGCTAACATACGCAAAAGAGAGCGAGAAGAGAAGCAACGGAACGGTCGTCAACTAGCAATGACCAAGAAGTGATCCTGAACTCCTACTTACGTCAAACATAACCCAGAAACCGTGTTCACTTCCCGGACTCCGCCGAGAAGAGACCATCACGGCTACACACGCGGTTGATGCGTTTTAATTAAGGTCAAGTGTCAAGTTCTCTACAACCGGATATTAACAAATTCCCATCTGCCTCATAACCGCGGGCACGACTTTCGAAAGATATTACCCTGCAGGGGTGTACCAACTTAGCCCATTATAAGCTCTCATGGTCAACGAAGGATATTCCTTCTCCCAGGAAGACCCGACCAGTCTCGGAATCCCGGTTACAAGACATTTCGACAATGGTAAAACAAGACCAGCAAAGCCGCCCGAATGTGCCGACAAATCCCGATAGGAGCTGCACATATCTCGTTCTCAGGGCACACCGGATTGTGCAAGCTTCCGATAGGCGAGCCCAGAGTTGCCCCTGGTGGCCACCGGCGACTGACAGGTTGGACCAACACTCAGAGGAGCACTGCCCCGGGGGTTTAAAATAAAGATGACCCTTGAGTCTGCAGAACCCAAGGGAAAAGGCTTAGTAGGCGAATGGTAAAACCAAGGTTGGGCCTTGCTGGAGGAGTTTTATTCAAAGCGAACTGTCAAGGGGGTCCCATAAATCACCCAACTGCGTAAGGAACGCAAAATCAAGGAACATAATACCGGTATGACGGAAACTAGGGCGGCAAGAGTGGAACAAAACACCAGGCATAAGGCCGAGCCTTCCACCCTTTACCAAGTATATAGATGCATTAATTAAATAAGAGATATTGTGATATCCCAACAGAGTTCATAAAATCCATGGTCCAACAAGGAACAAACTTAAACTTCACCTGCAACTAGCAACGCTATAAGAAGGGGCTGAGCAAAAGCGGTAACATAGCCAAACAACGGTTTGCTAGGAAGGGTGACAAAGGTTAGAGGTTCATGGCAATTCGGGAGGCTTGATAAGCAAGTGGTAGGTAGCGCGGCATAGCAATAGAGCGAACAACTAGCAAGCAAAGATAGAAGTGATTTCGAGGGTATGGTCATCTTGCCTGAGATCCCGCAAGGAAGAAGAACGAGTCCATGAAGAAGACAAGCGGACGTAGTCGAACGAATCCTCACAACTCCGGAACGAAACCGAAGCTAACGAGAGAAGCAACCCGGAAAGAAACAAACAACATAGTAAACAACCACCACATACACATGGCATGATGCACAAACAAGTATGATGCATGTCCGGTTTAAATATGCATGGCATGGCAAAGTGCAACAAACAATACTACAAGTTAAGTGGAGCTCAATATGCAACGAGTTGCATATTGACGAAACACCACATGACTCATTTAGTTCTCTCTTGGTTATGTACCCAACAATATTAAATGTTGTTAAACATGGCAATAGGTGAGACATAAGTAAACTACACATTTTAGGCAATTTAAATGAGGCCGGAACAACAAACAACAATTTCCGGAAAATCCTCATGTCCATAATTTAGATTTGGTACTGTTCTGCCATAAACACAATTTTAATGTTGTTAAACAGCAAAATGAAGTGCACCAAGTTAATCTATGCATTTTTCTACCCCACTTTCATATAAAGTTTATTAAAATCCGAGTTACGGTTATTCAGTTATGAAATAAATCATTTTAACATATTATTTGAGAAAATTTAATCAAACAGCATTTTAAATAATTTTAACATGGGTGAAAGTGGCATATTATTAAACTACACAAAATTCTAAGCATTTTACATGTTTAAATCAGTTTAATCCGATGCACGGTTCTGAAGTTATTATATGCTTGAAGTACAGGGGGTTTTCTGCAAAACAGTAAATCCTTGGGTAATAGCTAAATTCGCAGATCCTGAAAAAACATCACATGGTCCGAATGTGAATAGGAAGCCCAACAGAGGAAAAAAACAAGAGGAGGGGCGCTAGGGTGTGGCCTCACCCTGTAGGCCTTGGCCCGTTCGGTGGAGGAGGTAGCAGGCCGGTTGAGGAGCTGGAGCAGGCTGGGCCTTGGCCAGCGAGGCAGAAATGCGCTGACGAGGCTCGCGCGGTCAACGGGGCGAGCGGCTGCATCCAGTCGAGCGAAGCAGAGGAAGCATCGGCTCTGAGAGCAGGTCGACGCCGCGGGGCGTCCGGCAGCGGCGGCGCTTGGTGACAGGAGGCGGGCTTGGCAGGAACGCGGAGGCTGCTCAATCCAGCGAGGACGGGCAAAGGGGCGCCTTATCCGGGCGACGGCAGGAGGTGGCTCCCATGCGTACTGGTGACGGGGTTCTCCTGACCACGGGAGAGAGACAGAGATAAGACATGCAACAGGAGAACGCGGGAGGAAAAGGAAGATGGGAGGAGGGAGACGGCGACCTGCGGGGCTACACTGGCGTCTGCACTCGCCGGAGATGGCGACCGAAAATGGGGGAGGTGGAGTAGAGGCAAGCCGCTCGCTCATTCCCTCGAACAGGATGAAGCAGAGGCGAGGTCGGGCTTGGCGGCGCGGGACTTGGCGGGACGGCGGAGCCACGACGAACCAAGGCGAAGCAGGGGAGGTCCGGGACGGCGGGATCCGGCCAGGAATGGGTGACGGCGCGCACGTCGAGGACGCGACCAGGGATGGGTTCCTGCCAAGCGAAGAGAGCGCAGAGAGATGAGTCCCAGGGGAGGAAGAAGGCGAGAAGAAGAGGCGCGCAACGGGTGCTGCCTGGGTTGGTCGGGGTCCTGGAGTCGCTGGGATGCACCGAACGGTGGCGGCAGTTCTGCTCGCGGACGAGCTCCGGCTCGAGGAGCGCCTGCACAAGCGCGGAGGGGGCACGGGGCCTGCTAGTTTGGTCGTCGGTGGAACGCGCTGCGCATGATCCCCTCGGGATCGAGCAGAGGAGGCTCTGGTTGGCTCGCGCGATGAGCAGAGGCACGGGAGGCGAGGGAGACCAGGGCGGCTGGCAGGTGGATGGATGGATAGACTGGTAGGTAGAGGCGAAGAGGATCTTGGAGAGAGGTGGCGGCGCCTTCGGGATTGGGTGGAGGAGGAAAACAAGGAGAAATGGGATCTGGGAGGATCCCGAGGTGGAAGAGACAGTGGGCTGGCGGCGGCGAGGAGGATCCCTAGAAATTAGGGATTTGGTCTCGGGTTAGACTAATATATATAGCAGATGAATTTTGGATAGGGTCATTTGGTCCCTCTGATTAAAATCGGACGATCGAGAAAATAAAAGGTAGGGAGTCCAAATAAGAAAACGGAGATGTTTTGTAGATGTTAGGGGATGATCCGGACCCAACGGTAACGATAGTCCGGTTCGGGTTCGGGACAATTTTTCGGACACACACGCGAGGGGTGGTCTGAGAGGGGTCGACAAAGACAAAGTGTCTGACAAAAGGCCGTGGAGAAGACAAGAGAGAAAACGAGGAGCAACATTGCAAGTGAGGTTAGTCTCGAAACGGTCAACGAAAGCAAGGGGGGGACGCGGCAACTACTAGCGGATGCAAGTTTGAAAAACATGACGGCAACGGAGTGCCAATGCAATGCAAATGATGCGATGATGAATGCAACACACAAATAAAACACAACTGACTTGCAAAACAAGGAAGGCAATCGGAGCGTCGGTCTCGGGGCGTTACACGCTCGACCTTGCCGTCGCAGTTCACATCGAGCTGGAAGAGCCGCTGGCAGAAGTGGGCGTGCCCCATCACCGTGAGGTTGTGGTCGAGGCCGGGGCGAAGCCTCATGATGTCGGCCGCATTCGTAAAGAGCCAGGCCGGCCTCCCCTTGTTGTGCAGCGGAGCGATTCGGCGGTGGATGAAATCCGCCCTGATCATCTCAAGGGTGAGCCCGGCCTCAGTGAGGCGAAGAATCCTAGTGGTGGCAACCGTGAGCTGCGCGTTGTCAGCGTCAACATTGCTCCAGTCATTTCTGCGAACCGGTGGCGCCTGGCAAACCCGGCAGAAATCTTGTGGATCATCCTCCTCAATCCAGCACCATCGGCCCCGCCACTCCTCCCACCTCTCCTTCTGAGCACCCTCCGGGTATGTCCCCTTGGACCTTGGGATCCAGGCGACACAACCGGAAATGGCGCCCCCCTTTTGGATCCGAGGGAAGAAGTAGTGGCGGAAGAGCGCCGTGTTGGGATGCACCCCGACGAAACCCTTACAGAGGTGCGCAAAAAGAGCCATGCACACCACGGAGTTTGGAGTAAAATCCAGAAGGTGGAAGCCGTAGGTGTGCATGACGTCATTGAAGAAATCAGAGAAGGGGGCAGAGGCCGCAGGAAAAGTAGTCGACGAAGAATGGGTACCGATTTGGGCCGGCTTCGGCGAAAGCAGCAGGGATGACGCGCGTGGCCGGATGCCCCGTCGTCTCCCCCCCCCCCGTCTTGCACCCCACAGGTGCTTGAAGTAGTCCCGGAGATGGACCGCGTCGACCGACGTGGGGAAGTAGGCAGACTGCGTCGGCCGCACCGCCAACTCGCTCTCTGGCGGCTCCTTCGCCCCGACATCCTTAGCCACTCCCTTGCTTTTACTGGTTTTGGGTGCCATGGCGGTTGCGAGAGGCGAAGGGGGAAGGACGACGAAGACGCGGCGGCGGTGAGCAAAGGCGAAAACTAGAAAAGGAGGAAGAAGGGGACGGCGGTTCCGAGATTGGAGAAGGCGCAGGGGGTAAAAGAGCGGCGCGCCCGCGGTTATTCCTTTTTACGGGGAAGGCGCGGGCCTCCTCCTTTCCCATTAACTGCGATGTGACGCATGCGTGTGGAGACTGCCCCATGCATGACCCCCACGTCACACACGACCCTCCACGTCGCGCGTTCAACACGGTTGGTGGAGAAGCGCAGCGGACAAAAAGTTACTGCGGTAAAATCTGCCCCACCTGCCCGCGCACTATTCTGGGCCTGGCCCAACAACGCGTCGCGCTTTGTGTGGCCCGGGCTCGGGGGCTCCTGTCGGTGTACAAAAGTAGGGGCTCTCCTTTTGACCCCTTTACTTGTGCACGGGCAGTCAGAGCCGCGCCCACGACCACGCCGAGCAGGGTAGAGGAGGGAAGCCGGAGCACAAGACAAACAAGGCAACACCAAGGCCAAGAGACACGAAGAGCAAGGGGGCGGGGTGGACTCCCCCGGCAAGACCCTTGCCGGGATGGCCTCTGCAGCCCCGACAAGAGCCTTGCCGGGGCAACTCGCCCGACGCCAGTAGAGTATGCCACCCTTGAGCCCACGGGTTCCAACACTACCAACAAACCACATTGGAACAGAGGCTCGGGAGGCACCTCTGTGGTGGCATGCAGATCTTCGTCAAGGTCATAAACACACAAGATCAGATGAGGACCAGAAGACGAAGACCCTCGGCGGGATCCTAGCCGAGGAAATCCACGAGACCCCCGGCAAGCGCCTTGCCGGGGACGACCGCGATGCCACGACAAGACCCTTGCCGGGCCCCCGACAAGGCCCTTGCCGAGGGCATCAGCGGAACCACAGCCAGGCCCACGCCTGCCAAGACACCACCGCTGTCCCCATGCAGCTGCCAGCTCAACTAGCTGAGCAGGCACCTGGGTGGCGACGAGCGGCCTCTACACCGACCCAGCAAGCACCTGCGTGGTGGCATGCAGATCTTCGTGAAGGCTCCACCACCGCGCCAGCCCAGCAGCCGGTCAACGTGGCGCCACGACACCTCGTTAGCCCGGGTGCGTGTCGAAGCCAGGCGAGGCGGTGATAGCTGGGACATGCTTCCTTGCCGTCCCCGATAAAGCAAGAGGGGCACATCGGCAGTGCATTAAATGCATTTGTCCGACGGTGCCAGAGGATAGACTCATCCACTGTACACCTTTCCACCTCCTGTGCGCCACTGTGGCAACCCCCTTTTCTCTATAAATGGAGGCCCGAGGCGACCAGGAGAAGGATTCGGATCCTTTGGGAAAGTCACACCCCGTAGCTAGCTCAAGAACACAAGAACACTCAAATACATCCAGCAACGCAGGACTAGGGTATTACGCATCTCCGCGGCCCGAACCTGGGTAAACGATCTGTGTGCTTCCTGTCAGACCCGCTCTTTGCACAACCCCGCGCCCGCCAACCGTAGAAGGGATCCCAGTGATTCCATAGGTGTCGATTTCCCTCGACAATTTCTTTCTACAAAAGATATTCCCACGCTCTAATAAATATAAGTGAAGCAAAAGAGCATTCTACAAATGGCGGTTTTCTATGTGTAGGGAAACAGGCAATCCAAACTTCAAAAGATATAAGTGAAGCACATCAAGCATTCTATAAAGCCATACTCAAAAGATATAAGTGAAGTGCAAAGAGCATTCTATAAATCAACCATGGACTATCTCATACCAGCATGGTGCATAAAAGAAAAGTGAAAACCAAATGCAAAAGAGGCTCCAAGATTTGCACGTATCACATGAACGAAACGAAACAGAAAACATACCGATACTTGTTGAAGAAAGATGGGATGCCTTCCGGGGCATCCCCAAGCTTAGATGCTTGAGTCTCCTTGAATATTTACTTGGGGTGCCTTGGGCATCCCCAAGCTTGAGCTCTTGCCTCTCCTCCTTCTCCTCATATCGAGACCTCCTCGATCCTTGATCACTTCATCCACACAAAACTCAATAGAAAGTTCAGTAAGATCCGTTAGTATAATAAAGCAAGTACTATTGCAAACCAATTCATATTTTGTTTTTGCATTGTAGCTACTGTAATATAACTTTTCCATGGATTAATCCACTGATAGAAATCGATAGTTTCATCAAACAAGCAAACAATGCATCAAAAACAGAATTTGTCTTAAAGAGGACAGTCTGTAGTAATCTAAACATTTACCATACTTCTGGTACTCCAAAATTCTGAAAAATTTAGGAAAAATAAAAAATTTGTATAGAAAGACAGTGCAAAAAGTTTCAGAACTGTTTGACGTTCCAGTAAAAAATGTAAAATCGTGCACTACAGCCAAAGTTTCTGTTTTGCACCGCACAAACCAACAAGCAAAGTAAACATCCTAATGGCAAATCTTGGCGCATTATTTTTATAATACAATGGAATTGTAGAAGGGGATAATTATTTTTGTTGAAAAGTTTCTGTAATCAAGATTCACAAAGTTTCCATGAGCATGAACGAAGTTCAAGGAGCTCCCTCACTTCAACAATGCTTGTGTCTCTCACTTTCACTTTCCTTTTTGAAAAGTTTTGGGTTCCCCTCTTTTTCTTTTTTGTTTTTAAACTCTATAAAGGCACTCAACAGAAATAAATGACTCTCAAAAACTTTCGGGTTGTCTCCCTGGTAGCGCTTTCTTTAAAGCCATTAAGCCAGGCATAGGTGCCCAAGTAATGAATCCACCCGGATCCCAAGGTATATCAAAGCCAATTTGAATTAGCAATGATTTGGCATTTAGTAGTGAGCACAAAGCAACATATATCAAGCAATGACGAAGTCTAACTCTCTTCCTATGCATCGGCATGTCATACAAGAACAATTCATGAACATCAAGTAAAGGCCAATACATAGCATAAGCAGTTTCTTGCAATTTTATCGTGTTGGAAACATAGGGAGGTGGAGATATAGTTCCTCTCTCATAATAATTGCAAGTAGGAGCAGCAAGAACATGCATATTATATTCATCAAAATCATCATGTGCAACGGTAAAAGGCAACCCATCAATATAATCCTTAACGAGAGCAAACTTCTCTGATATAGTGTAGTTTGGAGAATTCAAAAAGATAATAGGACTATCATGTGAGGGTGCAATAGCAAAAATTTCATGTTTAACATAAGGAACAATGGCAAGTTCATCTCCATAAGCATGATTCATATTGGCATCTTGGCCACAAGAATAGCAAGCATCAAGTTCATCAAAAAGGGATATTTCAAATGAATCAACGGGATCATAGCAATTATCATGGCATTCATCCTTCGGTAAGAACGAAGGGACATTAAATAATGTATGAGTTGGAGAGTTACTCTCATTAGAAGGTGGGCACGGGTAGCTAATCCGATCTTCCTCCTTTTGTTCTTCGCTCTCCTCATCATCTTTTTCATCCAATGAGCTCACAGTTTCATCAATTTCTTCTTCCATAGACTCCTGCAAAATATTAGTCTCTTCTCGGACAGCGGAGACTTTCTCAAGAAATTCATCAATATCATAATTGTATTTATAATTCTCATAGAAATATTTAAGGATAGCTAAATTTTCAGGTCCATAAACTGAATCATCAAAATCTTCAAACTCTTTAAACAAAGATTCAATTTCACAAGCACCCTTAAAAGCAACAAATTCTTCTATTCGTTCCACATCATAGTAATCATATATACCATTAGCATAAGAAGCTAAGGTTTCATTATCATTAAATTTGCATGAAAAGGGAAGGTGTGGAGCCTTCATCCTAGAGCAACAAGTATAATCATATCTCAAGCATAGTTCCCGAGCATACCAATGCAACACATGAATTTGAACCCATAATAGTTTCCCTTTTTGAGTCAAGCGATAAACCCTAACGTATTCACGTTGATCCAACATGTCTCCCATTATATAATTGAATGGGGTTTTCTCAGGATTATTAAAGTAGTGCATAATATCTTTCACATAATGAGCATCGAGGGTTTTAGGAGGTTCCCCATCTCCATGAGTAGCAAGTAAACCTATTTTTTTGGCATTTCGTGTTCCTTATCCATAACTAAAGATACAGAACAACTTAGAACATCAAATGAAATCCACTTAGTGATAAAGCAAACAAGCACACATGAGAATATTCACCCCACGCTATCTTTCCCCGGCAACGGCGCCAGAAAAAGGTCTTGATAACCCACAAGTATAGGGGATCAATTGTAGCCTCTTTAGATAAGTAAGAGTGTCGAACCCAGTGAGGAGCTAAAGGTAGAACAAATTCACTCAAGTTCTATCAACCACCGATACAACTCTACGCACGCTTAACGTTCGCTTTACCTAGAACAAGTATGAAAGTAGAAGTACTTTGTAGATGTTGTTGGATAGGTTTGCAAGATAATAAAGAGCGCGTAAATAAAAAGTAGATGCTGTTTAGATGAAGACACAACTAAGTTAGTTTTAGTAGAGAGCTTTTTGTCACAGAAGAAAGTTATTTGTCCCTAGGCAATCGATAACTAGACCGGTAATCATTATTGCAATTTTATTCGAGGGAGAGGCATAAGCTAACATACTTTCTCTTCTTGGATCATATGCACTTATGATTGGAACTCTAGCAAGCATCCGCAACTACTAAAGATCATTAAGGTAAAACCCAACCATAGCATTAAAGTATCAAGTCCTCTTTATTCCCACACGCAAACAACCTACTTACTCGGGTATGTGCTTCTGTCACTCACACCACCCACCATAAGAAAATCATGAACATATTGCAAACCCTACAGTGGGGATCCGTCACGCTTGCGCGACACGGAGAGCACCATAGGACATCACCAATAATAAAACATGCAACTCAAACCAATCACGATCATCAATTAACCTATAGGACAGAACGGATCTACTCAAACATCATAGGATAGCCACACATCATTGGGAAATAATATATAGCGTTGAGCACCATGTTTAAGTAGAGATTACAGCGGGTAAAAGAGGGGTTACACCGCTGCATAGAGGGGGGAAGAGTTGGTGATGACGGCGGTGAAGTTGTTGTGTAGATCGTTGTCGCGATGATGGCCCCGGCGGCATTCCGGCGCCACCGGGAGAGAGGGGGAGAGAGCCCCCCTTCTTCTTCTTCTTCTTCTTCTTCTTCCTTGACCTTCCCCCTAGATGGGAGAAGGGTTTCCCCTCTGGTCCATGGCCTCCATGGCGGCGGAGGGGCGAGAGCCCCTCCGAGATTGGATCTCTCTCTCTCTGTTTCCCTCTGTTTCTGTGCTCCCTGATTCTGCCCTTTCACTGTTTCTTTATTTCCCGGAGATCCTTAACTCCGATTGGGCTGAAATTTTGACACGATTTTTATCCGGATATTGGCTTTCTTGCGGAGAAGGAAGGGCACCAACCGCCTTACAGAGTGGCCATGAGGGCCCAGGGCACGCCCTACCCCCTGGGGCGTGCCCCTCACCCTCGTGGGCCCCTCGGGCATCGTCTCGCGTTGGTTCCACTTCCCAAAATTCACATATATTCCAAAAAAATCTCTGTAAGTTTTTATCCCGTTTGGACTCCGTTTGATATGGATTTTCTGCGAAACAAAAAACATGCAACAAACAGGAACTGGCACTGGGCACTGGATTAATTTGTTAGTCCCAAAAATAGTATAAAAAGTTGCCAAAAGTATGTAAAAGTTGTAGAATATTGGCATGGAACAATAAAAAATTATAGATACGACGGAGACGTATCACTCGGTTTCACTGAGGCTGGGGTCTTGCAGCGAGCTGGCCCGCCACGACTTCCCCAAGCGACGACGACGGCTCGTGCCGCTGATCGTACGGAGGGAGCCACCCCCACGGTGCAGTCCCCGCCACGGCAACCAGCGCGAGCACGGCAGAATGAAGAACCTGACGACGTGTCGATGGCCTCTTCTGACCCTCGAGCACGCCCGGGCCAACGGCGAGCCCTGGAGGGCAGGTGGAGGGGAGACGCGCACGTCATCATCGAGCGACGCCATGACGCCCCCCGTCGTGACAATGGGTGCGACGGTCCTGACGTTGACGAACCCGCGCTCGAGGTTGGCGGGTGCCTGCCTTTCGAGGTTAGGTGCCCTGCCTTTACTCGTGAGCTGCGGCAGGTCCGTTGGCCGTCCGTTCGTACGTTCAAGCGAGAGATACCCGAGAAGTATGACGGAAGGCTAAACCCGATAGAGTTTCTGAGCATCTACACCATCGCTGTTCAGGCTGTCGGGAGAAGAGATGAGAAGGTATTTGCCAACTACTTCACTTTGGCGCTCAAGTCCAATGTGAGGTCTTGGCTGATGCACCTGCCGGAGAACTCCATTTCATCATGGGCTGACCTGTGCCACGAGTTCATTGGCGCCTTCACTGGCGGCCATCAAGAACGAGGGCGGCCCTCCAGCAAAAAGAAGGAGAGACTCTTCGGAAGTACTTGCAGAGATTCAGCAGAGTCCACAGGAACATCCCGAATATCCATCCAACAGCTGTGATAGCTGCCTTCCAGTCCAATGTGCGTAGCCACATGATTCGTTCCAAGATGAACATGCGGTTACCCAATATTGCGAAGGAGCTTTACACTTTGGTGTACAAGTGTGCCCGGATGGAGGAAGGAAGGAAACTCCCAGGAGAAGAGGATTGCATCAACGTCGACTCAGAGGACGACGATGAATCCACCAGTCCGAAGAAGGGCAAGAAGCGCAGCAAGAGGCGCAAGGATAAGGCAGTGATGACTGTTGAAGGGTCGGACACGCCTAGTACCGGCAAGAAGGCTAAGGCCGAAGTCCCCAGCAAGGAGGCTGCCGTGTGCGCTGACTGCCGGGAAGCTGTGGCTGCCGAGAAGGCTAGGAAGGGTGACGGGCCGTACTGTAAAATTCATCGGACCAAGAGCCACGAACTTCAAGAGTGTTATCAGGTTGAGCAGCTCGTCATGAGGCAGAGAGCAGAATATGAGAAGCGTGATAAGGAAAAAGGTCGGAATGCTGCTGGCGGTAAGGGCCGGGGCGGTGTAGCAAATCGCCCAGGCAAACCCTTCCGGAACCAAGGAAAACCCGCTAGGGGTCGAGAGAAGGAGGCTTCCAATGATGAGATTGATGGAAGGGATGAAGAGGAAACCAGTGAGGAGGAGTTCCAGAAGGCCACCGACGCCCTGTGCATTGACGGGGGTGCATCCCTGCACTCCTCTCACCGCCAACTCAAGTGATGGGCACGTGAAGTCAATGCCGTGGAACCAGCGCCGGGGGCTCGGAAACCACTCAAGTGGTCATGCACACCCATCATCTTTGACGAAGAGTACCATCCTGACCGTACCACTGCGGTAGGATGTTTGCCATTGTTGGTTTCTCGAACAATTTGCAACCTCAAGGTCATAAAGATGTTGGTTGATGGCGGGGTCGGGTTGAACCTGATTTCCCCAAAGGTCATCAGCAAACTTTAGATAGCAAAGGAAGGTCTAAAGATCACGGGCACGTTTCAAGGAGTTAATCCCGGCAGGAGTCATCCTAAGGGAAAGATCACGCTGCCTGTGACATTTGGGGGGGAGTTGAACTATCGGACCAAGAAGATTGTGTTTGATGTGGCCGACCTCCCCCTGCCGTACAATGGGATCCTTGGACGCTCAGCCTTGGCTAAATTCATGGCGGCATCCCACTATGCCTACAACAACTTGAAGATGCCCGGGCCGGTAGGAGTCATTTCCATCCCGTTAGACGAGAAGGACGCAATTATTTGCGTGGATAAGATGTACCGGGACGCAGTCGCGGCAGAGGCAGCGGCAGCAGTAGTTCCCGCCAAGGAGAACAGAGGAAAGAAGAAGGATAGCAGGGACGCTGGTAAGGAATCCGGGAAGCGTACCTCTTCGGAGTGCGCTATGCCTGTTGATGACTTGCCGGAGAGTTCCAACAACAAGAGGTCCAAGGTTGCTGCACCCCAAGTGAAGAAGGCCCCGGCAGGGCTGGCTGGCGTTGATGGTACTTTCACTATCAGCGCCACCCTCGATGACAAATAGGAAAGCGCGCTCGTTGCCTTCCTGCGGGAGAATATCGATGTGTTTGCCTGACAACCATCTGATATCCCTGGTGTTCCCAGGGAGGTAATCAAGCACCACCTTGCTGTCTGACCACACGCCCAACCTGTCAAGCAGAAAGTTCGGAAGCAGGCCTTGGAGAGGCAGCAGTTCATTGCTGAAGAGATCAAGAAGCTTCAGGCAGCTTGTCTGGTCAGAGGAGTGTTACATCCAACATGGTTAGCAAATCCAGTGGTCGTTCGGAAGGCTAACGGGAAATGGAGGCTGTGCATAGATTTCACATATCTCAACAAGGCTTGCCCGAAGGATCCATTCCCCTTGCCCCGCATCGGTCAAATTGTTGATTCTACTTCAGGCTGTGACTTGCTCTCCTTCTTGGATGCATATTCTGGGTATCATCAAATCTTCATGTCCAAGGAAGATGAAGAGAAGACCCCGTTCATCACCCCCTGTGGTATGTACTGCTTTGTCCGCATGCCATTCAGATTAAAGTGTCGGGTCTACTTTTGCAAGAGCAGTCCAGATTGGTTTCGAGCCACAGCTGCACAGAAACATTGAGGCTTATATGGATGATATTGTGGTCAAGACCAAGGACAGAGCAACCCTTATCCAGGATTTGGAGGAGACATTTGCTAACCTATGCAAGATCAACTTAAAGCTCAACCCAGAGAAGTGTGTGTTTGGCGTGTCTTCTGGCAAGCTACTTGGTTTCTTTGTATCCCATTGGGGAATCAAAGCCAACCCTGACAAGATCAAAGCTATCGAGCACATTCAAGCGCCAAGGACAATCAAGGACGTGAGGCATCTGACAGGGTGCGTTGCTGCACTAAGCAGATTCATCTCCAAGTCTGTCGAGCGCCTTGCCGTTCTTCAAAATCCGGAAGAAGGCAGGACCCATGAAGTGGACCCCAGAAGCAGATGCAGCTTTGCAAGAGTTGAAGGCCTACTTATCCTGTGTGCCCACCTTGGTTGTCCCCAAACCGCGAGAACCGTTGCTGCTATACTTGGCAGCAACCAATCAAGTGGTTAGTGCAGCCTTGTTGGCACAGCAGGAAGTAGAAGAAGCAGAAAGTGAGAAGGTTCGGCAGAGCCAGACAAGGGTCAGGGTAGAAACAAGCACGACAGCGAGGGCGACCCCAAGGACGCGTTAAAGAAGAAAGTGGTGCAGCGCCCAGTGTACTTTGTCAGTTCCCTACTACAGGGAGCCAGATCGAGGTACTCTGGCGTGCAAAAATTGATCTTTGGCCTCATCATGGCCTCAAGGAAACTCTGCCACTACTTCCAAGCCCATGAGATCATGGTTGTCACTCGCTTCCCTTTGCAAAGGATACTCCGGAACCGTGAGGCTACCGGCAGAATAGTGGGGTGGGCTTTGGAGTTATCCAGCTCTGGCCTGAAGTTTGAGAGCACATGAACAATTCAGAGTAGGGCATTGGCACGGTTTATTGCAGAATGGACGCCAACCCCTGATGAGGAAGTGCTTGAGACAGTTATCCCCGGCAATAAAGCACCCCAAGAATGGATCATGTATTTCGATGGCGCCTTTTCCCTACAACGTGCAGGCGCTGGCGTGCTTCTCAATGCCCCCTCTGGGGAGCACTTGAAGTACGTCGTCCAGATGCACTTTGCCCGGGAAAAGGTGTCCAACAATACATCAGAGTATGAAGGACTCCTTGCCGGGCTCAGGATTGCCGTAGAATTGGGAATCAAGAAGCTGATCATTCGAGGAGATTCAGAGCTTGTGGTGAGACAAGTCAACAAGGATTACCAAAGTCCATTAATGGAGGCATACGTTGAGGAAGTGAGAAGATTGGAGGAGCGCTTTGACGGATTGCAAACAGAGCACGTACCCCGTGTGGAAAACAGCATATCTGATCATCCGTCAAAGTGTGTTGCGCAGAAGCTTCCTGTGGAACCAGGAACTTTTGTTCTCCACCTTACTCAGCCCTCCGTATCCCCAGCAACAATGGCCCAAAAAGGAGAAAGATGGACTCTGGTAAGCCTCTCCCGGTAGAGCCGTACCATGCTCTTGGCAGGGACCCTGCCGGAAACAACTCCTCATCACTTGCCGGACGGCACCCTCCAGCCGGGCCTATGGTCCCCGCGGATGAGGAACGTGCCCCCGCAGTGGAGGAGGTGCCGCTAGTCCTTGTTGCCGAGACCCAAGCTCCAACTTGGGCAAGGCACATAGTCCACTTTCTCCAAACCGGAGAGCTTCCCGATGACCAAGATGAGGCTGAAAGAGTAGCTCGGAGGGCCAGTATGTATCAGTTTGTCGATGACACTCTGTACAGAAGGGGGCCCCAACGGTGTGAAATTGAAGTGCATCTACCAGGAAGAAGGAAAGGAACTGCTGGCTGAGATACACAAAGGCATGTGCGGCTCCCACATTGGATTAAGGGCGTTAGTTGGGAAAGCATTCCTACAAGGATTCTATTGGCCCATAGCCCTCCAAGATGTGGTTGAGCTCGTCCAAATGTGAAGCCTACCAGTTCCATTCCTAGAATATCCACCTGCCTGTTCAAGCTCTTCACACAATCCCTTTATCATGGCCATTTTCGGTCTGGGGGCTCGATATCCTCAGCCCTTTCCCCTGAGCAATCGGGGGCTTTGAATTCTTGTTCGTTGCTATCGACAAGTTTACAAAGTGGCCGGAAGTAGCTACCATGAGAAAGGTGACTGCTCAATCAGCTATCAAGTTCTTGAAGGAATTGGTGTGTCGTTCTGGAGTCCCGGCAAGGATCATTACCGACAACGGCACCCAGTTCACGAGCCGCGCCTTCATGCAATATGTTCAAGCCCTCGGAAGCAAGATCTCATTTGCCTTTGTCGCACATCCCAGAAGCAATGGGCAAGCTGAGAGGGCGAACACTGAAGTGTTGCGAGGGCTCAAGACAAGAACCTTTGATACGCTGCACAAGCACGGCAGGCGGTGGATCGATGAGCTGCCGGTAATTATCTGGTCCCTCAGAGCGACACTAAATCGAGCTACCGGGCAGACTCCCTTCTCCCTAATCTATGGGACAGAAGCAGTTATCCCCACGCAACTCATTTAGGGGTCGCCTCGAGTGCTTGCCTACCATGAAGTAGCACAAGATCAGCACTAGCGTGACGACGCTGTGCTACTCGAGGAGAACCGTCTCTGGGCTGCTATGCGTGCTGCATGCTATCAGCAAGCCCTGCATCGCTATCACAGCCGCAGGGTTCACGCCTGGTGTTTTGATGAAGGCGACCTTGTCCTTAGGCGCATTCAGTCCGCCGAGGGTACAAACAAGTTGACGCCAAAGTGGGAAGGCCCTTAACGGGTAGTTCGAGTCACCAGACCTGGCGCAGTCCGTCTGGAGATCGGAGATGGCATTCAATTTCAAAACTCATGGAACATTGAGCATCTCCGCAAGTTCTACCCGTAGGGCGCGGCTGTCGGGCCCTGCCTGGCAGCCACTCTTTTGTACAGGCCTTGCCTCAGTTGCATGTAACCCCTTGTACAAAGCCAGACGATGACCCTGAGCAACAGAGAAATAAACGAAGCGCTGGGGGCCCCCGGACCAAGTTGCATGCATGCATGAGCATTCCAAGAGCATTCCATAAGCATTTCATGAGCATTTGCATATGCATATAGATAGGATCGCATCTTGCATCATTTCCATCTGTGAGAGGTTGCAGGTTCCTGCCATGAGCTTAGCCTCTATCGGGAGTTGGAAAGATGAACCAACACTGCGATCTCCGGCAAGCCAAACAGACAAGTTCTACCTCCTGTCCATGAGTGTTTTGTAAGCTAAAACTTGCGCATAAGAAAACCTCGCCGCTCTTTGAAACTTAGGTGCTCCCATCCTTAGGCTTGGATGTTGCTCCGGCCTGAATGGTCGCAATGGCCTTTGGAGAAAAGGAGATTGGCGGGGGGCCGGTCCCTTTATCTATGCCCAGTAGGCTCAGTTCCCCGACAGAAATAAAAGGGTACCGGCAGGATAGCCTGCCATGAAAGACTCGTTTATTTAAAGTAAAGAGGCATTATACCTCTGCATGGACATACACATGCACGAGTTCCCGACAAGGTTCATCTTTTTCATTAATATGCTGATAATACAAGTACAAACCTTACAGAACACAAACATGGACTCGAGAGATTACATTATTTGAACTAAAATTTGGCAAATGCCGACAGATTTAAGATTGAAAAAAGATAAGTGCCCCGTGATCTCCTCTTATCGTTTTCCCTCCATCAGGTATTGCGGTGGGAAGAGGAGAGGACGAAGAGGACACCCAAGCAGGAGCCCATCGCGCCCCCACCACGACCTGTCGGGCGAGGCCTGACAAGATCGGGAGTGGCGAGGCTGCGAAGGAGGGGCACGTAGAGCAGAGCGGCTGTCCCGTGGTCACCACCTCCAGGGCCAGCAAGAAGCCCCGGCTTGAGCACCAATGGAGTCATCCACCAAAGCTCAGCCGAAAGACTGCTGGAGGAGAGGCGAAGGCGCCAAGAGAACATCCCTCCCCGGCTATCACCCAAAGAGACTCGTGATGATGGTGCCAGGGGGGAGGGGAGGGGAAGAGCAGAAAGACGGGGCGGCAGGACGCCGGTCGGAGGCAAAGGCATCCACACCATCGTACTCCGACCTGACCCCTGCCACCCACCTTCTCTATCTTCCCTTGTTTTCTCTCCATCACCATTACTCCCGGGAAGCACCAAGACCCCAACTCTGCACCTTCCCCGAGGAGACGGCGAGCGACCAAGACGGCCAGGGGGCTCGGGGCGCGCCGCTCCCCACCTCGGCGGGTAGGAAGGCGCGCCCTCGTCAGCGTCAACCCCAAGACCTTCGGAAGGGGCAGTGCTGGGATTACCAACGACCCCCAACCCTGCCTCCCGGGCAGCCATCAAAGACGCCGAGAACCTGGTCATCAAGCCAGCAAGCGGCAACAGCTCAGGGCCGAATGCCGCGTTACCCGATGAGCAACAAAACATGGCGGAGGGGACAAGTATTCCCCCATAATGGGGAAGCTTGATATCCCCCACGCCAAGGACGGATTGTCTGCGGCGTCTTCTCCAAGCATGGACCAAGCTCACTCCCCAAGCACCGGCACAAACACTTGGTGGCACCGACCCTAGGCTAGAGCCCGGGGCCTGGCCCCAGGTTTTTTTCTTCAACATAACCAGCAGGAGGCAGAAGGCAGAGGAGAGGAGATGCAACGATGAATGACTCCGCCCTCCCTTCACTCCTCCTTTTATAGGCAGGCCGTGGAGGGGAGCCGCTCCCTCGATGGGCAACCACCGCCCTCCTCTGCCAATTCAAGAAGGCCGGGCCCTCGCCTTGACTCTCTCCCGCACCACGCGCCTCTGTTACCTACCCCACGCGATGCATGCAGCATGTGTGGCTAAGGATAAGGGCATGGTGGGAAGAGTGAATTGGCAGTTTCTAGCCCATGCGTTAAAGTAATTCACGTGCCATTACAAAGGCAGCCCCACTACAATTGGCTTTACACGACACACGGGAAAACCGAAAACTGGCCCGGACTCAAGGTTAATGAAGAAGCAAAGAAGACCTCAAGAGGCCAACCTCTTCTACATCCCTGCCTGTGCTCTTATTAGGGCTTACCCCGGCGACGCTCGGCAACGCGTTCGGGGTAGGCCCGGGGACTTCTGTCGGTGCAACAAACCCTGGGTCTGTTGCCCATACTGTGCACAGGCACGGGAGCAAAATTACAGCACCAGACCAAGCCGAAGTACAAGAGACCAAGATCTTCGAAGGACCAACATGCAGATCAAGAGGACCAAGACCAAGCCAAGGAAGTAAGAAGCCACTAGGAGTAAAGCCTCCCTTGCCGGGCGAGCCTAGCGAGGACGGGGTTACCCCCGGAAGAAAACCCCCAAGACGCCCCGGTAAGGTTTGCCGAGACTTGCGGAGGCAAAACCACCTCACCACCAATGCACGTCGTCAATCAGTGCGGTGTCAAGCCGCAAAGTGACTAAGTGGCAGCCATTTGCCACATGGCAGCCTCTTTCTACAGAAGATACCTACAAATGACACCCGTCCTGCGACGTGTCGAGCGAGCAGGCGCAAAACTGGCAAGATAGCCAGCCAAGGCTTGCCGGGCGAGAGGCGATGTGACATCGAGCGACGCATTTAATACGCCCTGTCAGCCTGCAGAGTTAGGTATGATAGCACTATTTGCTATCTTATGGGTGCATAATGACTGATTTGCCACTGTGGTGACCCCTTAGCCAATAAAAGGAGGCCCTGGCAACCTTAGAAAGGGTGGCAGCCCGGATTAGCTAGTCCACACCCTCACATTTCATACGCACATAGCCGTTTCGTCCTCAGGCGACCCTACCGGGCAAACGCGCTACGACCACCACCATTTTTCCACCATTAATCCACCAATGCAGGAGTAGGGTTTTACGCCTCGCAGTGGCCCGAACCTGGGTAAAATTGCTTATGTGATCCCTATCGTGCTGCCCCGCGCTCTTCTGCTCTTTGTGCAACATGCCATCCCCCCTGCCGAACCAGCAAGGGACCCTTGGTCCCATAGGTGGTCGTGGTTTCCCATGACACCTAGGCCGCCCCCTTCCTTGTTTTGGCGCCAAGGGGAAGGAAGGAGGAGGTGGCGCCCCCCTTTCCTTTCTCCCACAAGGAGGAAAGGCAGGAGGAGGTGGAGCCCCCTCCTTTCCTTCTTCTAGGGCCGGCGGCCAGGGAGAGGGTGAGCCAGCCCCTCTGTGGGCTGGTGTGTGCCTCTTCCTTGGCCCATTATGCCCATAGACGTCCCGAGGCCTCCTGGAACCCTTCCGGTGATCCGATGACTACCCAATGCACTCCGAAACCATTCCGGTGTCCGAATACCATCGTCCTATATCAATCTTTACCTCTCGACCATTTCGAGACTCCGCATCATGTCCGTGATCTCATCCGGGACTCCGAACAAAATTCGGTCACCAAATCATATAACTCATATAAAACTATATCGTCAACCAACGTTAAGCACACAGACCCTATGGGTTCGAGAACTATGTAGACATGACCAAGACACCTATCCGGTTAATAACCAATAGCAGAACTTGGATGCCCATATTGGCTCCTACATACTCTACGAAGATCTTTATCGGTCGAACCGTTATGACAACATACGTAATTCCCTTTGTCCATCGGTATGTTACTTGGCCGAGATTCGATCGTTGGTATCTTCATACCTAGTTCAATCTCGTTACCGGCAAGTCTCATTACTCGTTCTGTAATACATCATCATGCAACTAAATCATTAGTCACTTTGCTTGCAAGGCTTCTTATGATGTGTATTACCGAGAGGGCCCAGAGATACCTCTCCGATACTCCAAGTGACAAATCCTAATCTCGATCTATGCTAACTCAACAAACACCTTCGGAGATACCTGCAGAGCATTTTTATGATCACCCAGTTACGTTGTGACATTTGATAGCACATAAGGTATTCCTCTGGTATCCGGGAGTTGCATAATCTCATAGTCGAAGGAATATGTATTTCACATTAAGAAAGCAATAGCAATAAACTGAACGACCAATATGCTAAGCTAACGGATCGGTCTTGTCGATCACATCATTCTCCTAATGTTGCGACCCCATTATCAAATGACAACACATGTCTATGGTTAGGAAACCTTGACCATCTTTGATCAAGGAGCTAGTCTAGTAGAGGCTTACTAGGGACACGGTATTTGTTTTTGTATTCACACATGTATTTAAGTTTTCGATCAATACAATTATAGCATGAATAACAAACCTTTATCATGAGTAAGGAAATAACAACTTTATTATTACGTCTAGGGCATATTTCCTCCAGTTTTGTAGTTCACGCGATGTAGGGTGGAACCCTAGGGGACTATCTTTCACGATTTGGAGGGGGATTTCCGAAGAAGACGAAGAACATATGAATAACACAAGGGAAAAAACAAGAGGAAACACTCAAATCAACAAGATTCGATTACACGTGTGCTAGACCCAAGTTCACAAAGAGATATACACGATCCAAATCCAACAAAAGAGGGGTACAAAGGAACTAGTTCATATTAGAGGAGGAGGATCCAGAGCATCCTACGGTCATCCCCATGGACCTACCTTCGTCTCCTACGACACCACATGGACCTATGGCAAGAGCTCGAGCGAGGGCTTTCGAAGCTAAGGTGAACTCGCTCCTATCCGAACTACCACTTTCTTCATATGAGACATGGCTACTACCTCAAGCAGAAACCCTATGTGTGATCAGGTACTTAGAGGATAGCCATGGAGCAAATACATTCAACAGGAAAGACGGTGAGGACACCAAGTACAAGGACCAGACGAAGGAGCTGCCGGAAGACTACAGCCACTGGACGACCGGTCTATACCGGACGTCCGACCACTGGAGACTACACCAGCTAGAAGGGCCAACGCACGGAGTGTTGGGCCGGGGCCCATGTACCCTTTCATACCCCTAACCTATATATACGACTCCTGCACCACTTTTCTAGGGTTAGCATTGGTTTAGCTCATACTTAAGATAGAGCTTTGCTCATCCACTTGATACATACTCCATTGGAGACTGAGGCCTCCGCGGAGAAGATCCCAAGTGGACTCAAGCCCCCGAAAGGGAAGATCCCCTATTGGATTCAAGACCTCCTCTTGGAGAAGAACTAGCTACTTGTATCCTTCCTTTGTTGTCTTTTGATCTTTGTGACCTCTTTGTGTTCATGGATCTAGCACATGTGTGATCGTATCCCATTGATTTGAGTGTTTCCTCCCATTTCCCCTCGTGTTTCTCCTCGCGTTCTTCGTGGGATCACCTCCAAATCATGAAAGATCGGCCCTATGGTTTCCACCCTACATCATCTTCATATCACGAGCCTTGGTTGATCATGAATTTGGAGCCCTACCCCTCTTTTTCTAGCCTAATTTTGTTGATTTTGTCCCAATTTCAAAAATTCCCCACCAAAAATAGCCCCATTTTTTGTGTGATTTGTTGGTATGATGAAGTTTTGTTGGATTTGATCGATGGATTTGATGTGTTGTAGGTAGATCTACCTTTCCCCCATCATCTCCCCCATTTCCATCCACACATTCGTCCAATTTGACCAAATTTCGCCTCTCCTCCACGTACCCTAGAAGTTCATCCCGTGCCCGAAATTGCCAAAGCACCGGATGTCCGATAGCCATCGGACGTCCGACTGCAAGCGGTCGTCCAGTCTCCACCAGACGTCCGACGTTCTCTGACGAAACTGAATTTTTTTTGCCTGAAAATTTTCAGCCACCGCCCACACTTCCGCATTACCACTCTAATACGCACATTGCATTTTCTCATAGCCACCACCGCTTTCTGCAACCACCATCGCTTACTCGCTTCCAAGTCTGACAATTTTGACACGTTTTCTTCTTTGAGAATTGAGTTGCGGTTTTCGTTTCCTAACGTGTTTCGACTACTTAGGGATGGTTCGACAACAACATCACCACCGCTCATCTTCGGCACGGACTCGTCATCGATAGCGACCACTTCACCATTTTGACACCATCAACCGCAAGCAAGGGTGGTAACTTCGACAACACCTTCGTGTACTCCTTGCCATTGCATTGATAACCCCATAGCCGATCTTGTGTAACTTTCCTATCGAGACTATCCATTGAGTATTGCCGGCAACGTTACTTGTGCACATTAGTGATCATAGTTCCCATTGCATACATACCATATCATCTTCGTGCAAGCATCTTGATATCATCTCTTGTGTCACAAGCTTGTCACCGCATATACACAATTTCTATCTTGGTTCGTGAGGTTTTGCATAGTTGTCCAAAGAAAGAGCTCAAAAGAGAAAGAGCCAACAAGCTTTTAAGCAAAAGAGAAAGATAAGCAAAGAGCTTTTAAGCAATTACTACATTAAGATTGTCATGCTCGATCATCTTGGATCATATCAACATAACACCATACATATAGCATGCTTGGGATAGAAGTCGTTGTATTTTTTCTTTATAGGTTGTGCACAAGTCTCATATCTGCCTATTGTGCAATCGTGCTAGCGTCTCTCTAGTGTTGTGCAACAAGAGCATTTTCGTGGTTTCCACATTTTGAGCTCCATGCTTGGTTGCACGACCCCATTTATCTATCCGTGCGTGTGTTTCCGTGTGACACATATTGCTATTGGTCTACTTGTTGCATTTGCAAATTTGTGAATCTTTTTCAACATCATTGAATCTTACTAACAATTGCATAAATTTTGTCCTCCATCCTCACCAAGCTCCACCAAAAGCTTTATTTGTGTAGGTGTGAGAAATCGACGAGATCCGGTACCAATTGTGCTATTTCCCTGTTACACTCTTGAGTGATCATTGATACATTTTCAACATTGGGTAAGGTATATTTGGTCTAGTTCTTTTTATTCTCCCACTAACATTTGCTTGAGATGATGGATAGGCCGACTACTTCTTCAAATCCACTCTTCATCGAGCAAGACGAGGACCCGAACATCTACATCACCGAGAACCACCTCTTCGGCGCACAAAGAGCTTTGCATCAAGAACAACAAGCATTGACCGACTACATCGACAACTTCGCCACTGACTTGCGACAATCCGAGCAACATACAAGAGACTACTTCAACAACAAGCTCGACGAACAAAAACAAGAGAGCAATGCAAGAATGGACGGGATTCGTGCCTTGTTGGTCAACCGCACTTCTACCTCTTCGTCCTACTCAAGACGGAGCCACTCAAGTCGACATTCTTCGCATTCTTCTTCGGATGCACATCCTCCACACGCTCATTCGCATCGTCATCAAGACCATGAAGTTCATCAAGATCCACAAAACCCATTCCGTGGCAAGCTGTCTCCGCGAACGTGAATGCCAACGACAACAAGCTAATGAACCTCCGGTCCAAGAGCAAGCTCCAATACGACAAGACCACCAAGAACATCAAGATGGCGATGTGCTCCAACAAGAGAAACACCATCGTGAGGAACAAGCACTTGAAGCCCAACAAGCTCTACGAACATCCACTCAAGCCGTCAATGCGCGAAACCGCCAAGTACGTCTACAAGAAGATGCCCTTCGATGTGAATGCCAAGAAGAAGCCGCTGCTACCTCTTGAGCATGCGTTGGTTTTCTCTTGAAGAGGAAAGGGTGATACAGCAAAGTAGCGTAAGTATTTCCCTCAGTTTTTAAGAACCAAGGTATCAATCCAGTAGGAGGCCACACGTGTAACACCCACGATGCGGCTATATCTCCCACGTGTCGAGGCACGACTTGGAGGCATAACCGCATGGTGGTTTTGTCGCAAGAAGGGTCACCTCCACACAATCCCATGTAATGAACAAGAATGGGATAAAGAGTTGTCTTACAATCGCCACTTCACACAATACATAAATAAATTCATACATCATCCAAAATGCACACATAGACCGACTACGGTCAAAACAAAAAGAAAAGAAGATAACCCAACTGCTAGATCCCCGATCGTCCCAACTGGGCACCACTACTGATCATCCGGAAACGAAACATAGAAACGATCAAAGGTCCTCATCGAACTCCCACTTGAGCTCGGTTGCGTCACCTGCACTGGCATCATCGGCACCTGCAACTGTTTTGGTAGAATCTGTGAGTCACGAGGACTCAGCAATCTCACTCCCGCGAGATCAAGACTATTTAAGCTTATGGGTAGGAGAAGGGGTAATGAGGTGGAGCTGCAGCAAGCACTAAGCGAATATGGTGGCTAACATACGCAAATAAGAGCGAGAAGAGAAGCAACGCAACGGTCGAGAAGCTAGAAGTGATCAAGAAGTGATCCTGAAGGTACTTACGTTCATACATAACCCAAACCGTGTTCACTTCCCAGACTCCACCGAAAAGAGATCATCACGGCTACACACGCGGTCGATGTATTTTAATTAAGTCAAGTGTCAAGTTCTCTACAACCAGACATTAAAGAAAATCCCATCTGCCACATAACTGCGGGCACGGCTCTCGAAAGTTTATACCCTCCAGGGGTGTCCCAACTTAGTCCATCACAAGCTCTCATGGTCAACGAAGGATATTCCTTCTCCCGGGAAGACCCGATCAGGCTCGGAATCCCGGTTACAAGACGCTTCAACAATGGTAAAACAAGACCAGCAAGACCACCCGACTGTGCCGACAAATCCCGATAGGAGCTGCACATATCTCGTTCTCAGGGCACACCGGATGAGCGAAGCGTACAGGTACCAACGTAACCCAAGTTGCCAAGGGACGGTCCCGCACGGTGCTCTTGTTTGGACCAACACCCAGAGGAGCACTGGCCCGGGGGGGTTAAAATAAAGAGGACCCTCGGGAGCGCGACTCCCAAGGGAAAAAGGCTTAGGTGGCAAATGTTAAAACCAAGGTTGGGCCTTGCTGGAGGAGTTTTATTCAAAGTGAACTGTCAAGGGGTTCCCATAACACCCAACCACGTAAGGAACACAAAATCAAGGAACATAACACCGGTATGACAGAAACTAGGGCGGCAAGAGTGGAACAAAACACCAGGCATAAGGCCGAGCCTTCCACCCTTTACCAAGTATAAAGGTGCATTAATTAAAATAAGAGATATTGTGATATCCCAACATATCCATGTTCCAACATGGAACAAACTTCAGCTTCACCTGCAACTAGCAACGCTATAAGAAGGGCTGAGCAAAAGTGGTAACTTAGCCAAACAACGGTTTGCTAGGAAAGGATGGTTAGAGGCTTGACATGGCAATATGGGAGGCATGATATATCAAGTGGTAGGTAGCACGTCATAGAAATAGAGCGAACAACTAGCAAGCAAAGATGAAGTGATTTCGAGGGTATGGTCATCTTGCCTGAAATTCCGCTAGGAAGAAGATCAAGTCCATGAAGAAGACAAACGAACGTAGTCGAAGGAACCCTCACAACTCCGGAACGAAACCGAAGCTAACAAGAGAAGCAAACCGGAAAGAAGCAAACAACATAGTAAACAACCATCACATAAACATGGCATGATGCACAATCAAGTATGATGCATGTCCATTTAATGGGCATGGCATGGCAAGGTGCACAAACAATACTACAAATTAAGTGGAGCTCAATATGCAACGAAACACCACATCAATTATTTAGTTCTCTCTCGGTTATGTACCCAACAATATTAAATGTTATTAAACATGGCAAGGGGGAAACATATGAAAAATTACCTATCTAGCCAAGTTTAAATGAGGTCGGAACAACAAAAAACAATACCGGAAAATCTCCATGTGCATATTTTGGTTATGGTACTATCTGCCCTAAACCATATTTTAGAGTTGTTAAACATGCAAAGTAATGTTACCAAGTTAAACTATGCATTTTACCACCCCATATACATATAAAGTTTATTAAATTCCGAGCTACGGTTATTTAGTTATGAAATAAAGCATTTTAGCATGGCATTTAAGGAAAGTTAACAAACAGCAAGTTTAAACATGGATAAAAGTTGCATATTATGAAACTAGATGAAATTCTAAGCATTTTGCATATATAAATTATTTACATATGATGCATGGTTAATTAGTTATTAGATGCATGAACACTAGGGGTTTTTCTGTAAAACTGCACTCTCTCGATAAATGCGAAAATCGCAGCAGCAGGAAAAAACACAATGGGCTGAAACTGCTGGACTGGGCCAGACCGAGCGCTCACCATGGGCCAGGCCCAGTCACTTGAAGAGGGAGTGTGCGCTGGGCCTTGATGGAAGAAGGCCCAGGCGCGGGCGACGTGGTTCTCGTCCACGCTGGCGCTTGAACAAGTCAACGAGGGCGCAGCACTGGTCTCCTCGTTCGAAGCAGAGGAAGCGAGCAGGCGGGCGATGCAGCAGAGACTTGGCGGGGCGGCGGAGAGGCGCAGGGGCTTGTTGCGGGTCGGCAACGTGGGGACTTGGGGCTCCGGCAGTGCCGGGAACGCGAAGACGGGTGGATCCGGTCGGCTGGCGCCGGATCCGGGCAAATGGCAGCGCGGACGGAGGAGCTTTGGGCGCGGCGGCGGAAGCAGAGCTTGGCTGCGGGGACTTGGGCGCAGGCTGGGGATGCAGCGACGAGTCCTGCGGCTAACTCGTCGTTGCTGGATGCAGGGGAGCACGGGACTTGGCTGCGGGGACGACGACGAGGAGGGGCCCGGGACAACGCAGCCGCAGACTTGGAGATCCATGGCGGGGCTCCTGTCCATGGCGGCGCTACGAAGACAACAGAGAGCAGCGTGAGAGGGAAAGAAAAAGAGAGAGCAGACGGGGAAGGAAGGGAGCAGGGCACGGCGGGGAACTCATCTCCGGCGAGGTCCGGTCGACGGCGGGTTGCGAGGAGGCGCGGCTTTGCTGTGGTTGGGCGACGGCAGGGATGAGCTGCTCGTGATCTCCTTGGGATCGAGCAGGGAAGTCTCTGGTTGGTGGAATGGGTGGATCGGGAAGGATCCCCAGGTGGACGAGGAGTGGCGGCGGGGAGGGATTGATGGGACAGCTCTCCTAAAAATTAGGGTTAGGCTGATATTTATAGTAGGTAATAGGTATGAGGTGTTCTTTGGATCATCAGATTGGGAACGGGCGGCTGAAAATAAAAGGTTAAGAGAGATCAAATAATAAACGGAAGATATTAGAGGGATGTTTGGTGATGATCCGAATCCAACGGTGATGACTGAGCGGGTCGGGTTCGGGTAAGTTTCGGACGATCAAGCGAGGGGTTTGATCACCGAGTAAAGAGATTAAGCGGCCAGACAAGAGGGACTCGAAAAACCCGGTTGGTCTCGGAACGGTCAACGAAGGCAAGGGGGACACGGCAACTACGAACGGATGCATGCTTTTATGAAAACATGCAGATGCAATGTGCATGATGTCATGATGAAATGCAACAAACAAATAAAACACATGGCGACAGCGAAAAACATGGAAGGCGTCTGGAGCATCGGTCTCGGGGCGTCACAACACTCCTCCACTTACAAGAGATCTCGTCCTGAGATCTAAGGATGGCACCGGAGAGAAGCGGAAGAGGAAGAGGTAAAACAAAGTTGCTTCTTTGACAAATGAGTGAAACCCACAAACCTTGAGAGGTTGAACAAATCGAAAGAAAGAATACAATGGAGGTGAACAAGATTGCAAACACTGCTTTAGCAGAGAAGAACGAAGAACATGATGAGAACCAAGAGCTTAGGGGACAAGATAGATTTTGAAGCCACTCCGGTTAAAACAAGATAGAGTAGGACTAAGAATGATATAATTTGGACAGTACTCCGACTGAAAATGGAAGGAATTAACATGAACTTGAGAAGATGGGATGATACTTGATGAAATAAACAACACACTGCCTCCGGAACTATTGAAAAATGGCACAAGGGGTAAGAAAGATTTCAGACCACACTCTGGTTGAGGAAGGAGGCAAAACTTGATAAGATGAGAGAGATCGAATGAAAACACGACACTCCGGTTAAATGGATAAGCAAGGAAAAGAACATGATCTCCAAAATGAGATGATGGGTCGAAGAAAACATCACAATGCCTTCGGGACAAATGAAAGAGTGGAATCAAGAGAACAAAGAAGAGAACAACAACTTCTATCACAATTGAATTTGAAAGAGCCTCCTTAAAAAGAAGGATTGAATGGAGTTGTTGGAAAACCAGGAACGAAAAGAATAAGCTTGTAGTGGACTTATGGAAACATCTCAACATTATGAGGTGACAAACGGCCACTAAAGGAAGCCATTGATTTGAGTGAGAGCACCAAGGCGATGAAAAACTTCTTTCACCAAGAGGATAGGAGAAAACTTGGATCATTGATAAGCACCATAATAGAAACATTCCTTAGGGAAGGCTTTAGGTGAAACATGACACAAGATAAATCCAACGAAGAGATTGGTGGATTTAAAATATCTCATTCTTGACAACATGTGAATCATGAAACGCGAACTCAAATTGTCAAGAATGACATAACACCACCTCAAATGATAAGGTAGAACGAATTGCACTTTGGAATCCAGGAAGAAGAATATTTGAGCTCTTCCAACAAGAATCTTGAGAACACTTCGAGAATGAATTAAACCCTTGATGAACCACCATGAAGAAACTCCATGAAGAACTCCGGTAAAAAAGGATGATAGAAAGAAAGAGAAGTTGAAAACACAAGGTGAAGCCTTGCAGTGATAAGATGAAGCTTTGAAATGATATAACCGACAAAACTTGGAACTCCAGAAAGAAAGATGAACTAATGAAATCAAGAAATTTTTATGAACCTCCGGAATAAGGAATTGAATTTACTCGATGAAACAAGAATAAGAATTACATTATGCTCATCCTTCACCAATTAAATTGATGACAAGCAATGGATTTGGCATACTACTTATTCTCGTAGAAAGGATTAAGATAGATATGGCGCAAACTTGGGAAGGTCTTCAATGAACCACCGATAGGATTGGAAAGAACGAATGAATCTATATGATAACGAAGGAAGAGAACTCTTAAACGAACCACCGTAAGAATTGAAAATGAACGAAGAAAAGATAAAGAAACACCGGGAAGAATTAGAACATGAACGAAGATACTTGAGAGAACTTAGATACAAGTGAACGCAGAGATCCCGAGCTGATAAGATAAAACTTGAATGATGCACCGGTATGATTTGGAGAACAAGAGCTGAAAGCTTGAATGAATAATTCTGAGATGATGGGCTCCGGAGAATCAAACTAAAAAGACTCCTGAAATGCTCCGGATGGGTGAAAAGAATTCTCACTATCGAAAACAATTATGAGAGGATGGCATCAAGCTAGAACCATGAATCTTGAAGAGAATGGAGCAAGATTTAAGAGAAACTCTTCTTCGGTCTCCAAATGTTGAGAATGACAATGAGAAACACCACCATGAATTGTTGAGGCACTCCGGAATGAAAATTGGAAAGGTTGAACCAACGATGAAAAGAATTTGAAAGATCTTGGAGAAAGACATATGACTGATGATAACCCATTCTTACGTCAAACTTTGAAAAGAATTTTAGAAGCTCCGGGAAAATTAGAAGAGTCAGGTAAGATCCTGGGAAAAGACTTGTGGGTTAGGGCCCACTCAAAAGAACCACCGTTGAACGATTGCTTGAAAAGAGAGATTGCACCGGTTGAATTAAATGGCTTGAATGAGATAGCATCCTCAAAAGAACTTGAGTGAATTGAGAATGGAAACTTGAATGTTCTGAGATATCTTCATCACTCCGGAACAATTGAATAACGAAAAGTGGATGATTAAGAGGTGCACCGGTACGAGAAAAACATTTGAAACGAGGAAAAGATACGATCGACAAAGCTTGAATTTAATTCACTGGAGAAGAAAGAGAATGAATAATGATGAAGTTAAGGCTCCGTTAGTATCTTCCTGAGAATCACTGGATAAGAACATTGACGGAAAAGAATGGAGAGACTTCCCATCTATAAGATGGATACTTGATTAAGAAATCTGAGTCCTTGAAGAAAAAGGGTGGGAGGGCGGGGAAAACAAAGACAACTTGGGACGGATGAAGCAAACACCATTGCAAAGAACTGAGAATTGATCTCGCGAATGTTGAACTGATCGGATCCACTTGAAAAAGAGCACGTCGGTTGGAAAAGAATTGGCATGACAATCTAGATGATCAAGAAGGATTAGTATTCACATAGAAGTAGGAGAACACCGCTTAGGAAAGGTATGGAATCAACACTTGACTTCGAAGCAACTCGAATACCATAAACCAAAACAAAACAAAGGATTGGCTTAGGAAATAAGCCGGAAACAAACATATGATAGATCCCATATCGTATCATGTGTCTGTTGGAAAGATAATCTAGGAGCTACTTGAATTCCCACTTATAAACTCCTGAAACTTTCTGGTTATGCAATCAGGTGTTGGGGATACAGGGGACGCAATATATCTCACCCAAACTAACAATCCCTAGATCCAGCTGTATCCATCCGTCAACACATAACCAAGAAAACTCCGGAAATCGTGTACCTCAACCTTCGAAAAGCATCCGTCATACGAGTTATGGCAATACTCCCGAACTCCCGCCCCAGTACTGGGTGGCGTCGATCTGATCTCACCAACAACTGCATAAAAGAGATTTTCGATGTCGGCGAAACTCAGGTATTCCAGAACTGCAACGATAAAATTGTGACGACAACACCTCGGAGCTCAACTCCCCGGGACACTGCCACAACCCCTAAATGTCAGGAGGCACCAAGAACAATGTTCTCGTCACAAAACCATCGAAACGATTCCAAGATACCCGCGTGATCTTAAAATTTTTTAGTGAAATTTGAGGAGAGGAAAGTCAAAACCTCTACGTCAGGAGGCCTCACTAGAGCGACGAAGGGACTAAGGAGTAAAAAGAGTCCTACTCTCTGATATATATAATCCTAAGACTCAAAACAATTTTTTCTAGACTCAACAACGTCAGCGATTCGATCAAGCAGGGAGCTCCTAAGTCGGGGATAGCTCTGATACCAACTTGTAACACCCACGATGCGGCTATATCTCCCACGTGTCGAGGCACGACTTGGAGGCATAACCGCATGGTGGTTTTGTCGCAAGAAGGGTCATCTTCACACAATCCCATGTAATGAACAAGAATGGGATAAAGAGTTGGCTTACAATCGCCACTTCACACAATACATAAATAAATTCATACATCATCCAAAATACACACATAGACTGACTACGGTCAAAACCAAAAGAAAAGAAGATAACCAAACTGCTAGATCCCCGATCGTCCCAACTGGGCACCACTACTGATCATCTGGAAATGAAACATAGAAACGATCAAAGGTCCTCATCGAACTCCCACTTGAGCTCGGTTGCGTCACCTGCACTGGCATCATCGGCACCTGCAACTATTTTGGTAGAATCTGTGAGTCACGAGGACTCAACAATGTCACTCCCGCAAGATCAAGACTACTTAAGCTTATGGGTAGGAGAAGGGGTAATGAGGTGGAGCTGCAGCAAGCACTAAGCAAATATGGTGGCTAACATACGCAAATAAGAGCGAGAAGAGAAGCAACACAATGGTCGAGAAGCTAGAAGTGATCAAGAAGTGATCTTGAAGCTACTTACGTTCATACATAACCCAAACCGTGTTCACTTCCTGGACTCCTCCGAAAAGAGACCATCACGGCTACACACGCGGTTGATGTATTTTAATTAAGTCAAGTGTCAAGTTCTCTACAACCAGACATTAACAAATTCCCATCTGCCACATAACCGCGGGCACGACTCTCGAAAGTTTATACCCTACAGGGTGTCCCAACTTAGTCCATCACAAGCTCTCACGGTCAACGAAGGATATTCCTTCTCCCGGGAAGACCCGATCAGGCTCGGAATCCCGGTTACAAGACGCTTCGACAATGGTAAAACAAGACCAGCAAGACCACCCGACTCTGCCGACAAATCCCGATAGGAGCTGCACATATCTCGTTCTCAGGGCACACCGGATGAGCAAAGCGTACAGGTACCAACGTAACCCAAGTTGCCAAGGGACGGTCCCGCACGGTGCTCTAGGTTGGACCAACACTCAGAGGAGCACTGGCCCGGGGGGGCGTTAAAATAAAGATGACCCTCGGGAGCGCGACTCCCAAGGGAAAAAGGCTTAGGTGGCAAATGTTACAACCAAGGTTGGGCCTTGCTGGAGGAGTTTTATTCAAAGTGAACTGTCAAGGGGTTCCCATAACACCCAACCGCGTAGGAACGCAAAATCAAGGAACATAACACCGGTATGACAGAAACTAGGGCGACAAGAGTGGAACAAAACACCAGGCATAAGGCCGAGCCTTCCACCCTTTACCAAGTATAAAGGTGCATTAATTAAAATAAGAGACATTGTGATATCCCAACATATCCATGTTCCAACATGGAACAAACTTCAGCTTCACCTGCAACTAAGAACGCTATAAGAAGGGCTGAGCAAAAGTGGTAACTTAGCCAAACAACGGTTTGCTAGGAAAGGATGGTTAGAGGCTTGACATGGCAATATGGGAGGCATGATATAGCAAGTGGTAGGTAGCACGGCATAGCAATAGAGCGAACAACTAGCAAGCAAAGATAGAAGTGATTTCGAGGGTATGGTCATTTTGCCTGAAATTCCGCTGGGAAGAAGATCAAGTCCATGAAGAAGACAAACGGACGTAGTCGAATGAACCCTCTGTCGGTGTCAAAACCGGCGGATCTCGGGTAGGGGGTCCCGAACTGTGCGTCTAAGGCGGATGGTAAGAGGAGGCGGGGGACACGATTTTTACCCAGGTTTGGGCCCTCTCGACGGAGGTAATACCCTACTTCCTGGTTGATTGATCTTGATGATATGAGTATTACAGGAGTTGATCTACCACGAGATCGTAGAAGCTAAACCCTAGAAGCTAGCCTATGGTATGATTGTTGTTGTCCTACGGACTAAACCCTCCGGTTTATATAGACACCGGAGGGGGCTAGGGTTACACAGAGTCGGTTACAAGGGAGGATTTCTACATATCCGTATTGCCAAGCTTGCCTTCCACGCCAACGAGAGTCCCATCCGGACACGGGACGAAGTCTTCAATCTTGTATCTTCTTAGTCCAACAGTCCGGCTAAAGTATATAGTCCGGCCGTCCGAGGACCCCCTAATCCAGGACTCCCTCAGTAGCCCCTAAAGCAGGCTTCAATGATGATGAGTCCGGCGCGCAGATTTGTCTTCGGCATTGCAAGCCAGGTTCCTCCTCCGAATACTCCATAGAAGATCTTGAACACAAGGATAGTGTCCGGCTCTACAAAACAAGTTCCACATACCATCGTAGAGAGAATAATATCTCCACAAATCTAATCTGCTGACACGTTTGGCAGCATGACATCATACCACGGCCCGGTCATTATTCGAACCATTTTTCTCAACCAACTACTGCACATATTGCGAGGCGGTTTTCTTGGCACGTCTTGTCGAAGCAGAGATCGTGTCCCCTTATCACGGGATTCTCATCAATACGGATGTGGGTAACCCAACCGCGCCATCAATTACGGCGCTTGTGGAATAAGCGAGTTTTACTAGGCAGGTGGGGAGGCGTATAGTTTCTTCCGCCCTTATAAAGGGACAAGGATTCCT
This sequence comes from Triticum aestivum, assembly GCF_018294505.1. Lineage (NCBI taxonomy): Eukaryota > Viridiplantae > Streptophyta > Magnoliopsida > Poales > Poaceae > Triticum > Triticum aestivum. The sequence goes on from NC_057796.1 coordinate 181,476,350, forward strand.
CTTTTTACCCACGCCTTCTTCCTCCTTGCTCATCCATTCTTGCGCACTCGAGCTCCAGCACCCAAGTTTGCGTTTTTCTCCTCAAACCACTCCGAGCATGTCCAGAGCGGGAGGCAAGTGGATGGTCTCCTCCGTCACGGAGGAGAACATCATAAAGCTACGGGGAGCCGGATATCTGGCCGCGGACATCGCACACCGGCTCCCAGATGCGGGGCGGATCATCCCTACTCCAGAACCCCATGAGAGAGTGGTTTTTCTTACCCACTTCGTTCGCGGACTGGGATTTCCCCTCCACCCGTTTGTCCGCGGGCTCATGTTCTATTACGGGCTGGATTTTCACGATCTGGCCCCCAATTTCATCCTCAACATCTCGGTGTTTATCGTCGTGTGCGAGGCCTTCCTCCGCATCAAGCCCCACTTCAGCCTGTAGCTGAAGACCTTCAATGTTAAGCCGAAGGTGGTAGTCGGCCAGCATGGTGGGAAAAATGCCTAACGTCACCTGGCTCGAAGGCTCCTATGTGGAGACCATAAAGGGGTGGCAATCGGGGTGGTTTTACATCACCGAGCCGCGCGACACCAACTGGGTGGCGGCCCCCGAATTCCGATCCGGAATCCCCACGCGGCTCACCTCCTGGAAAGAGAAGGGACTGTCCTGGGATTCCTCAATAGAGCTAACCGGACTCCAGACATGCATCAAAAAAATGATGAGCAAGAAAATCAAGCTCGTCAACGTGGTCCAAGTCATGCTCTTCAGCCGGATCCTCCCGTGTCAAAGATGGGCATTCAACTTGTGGGAGTTCGACCCAGCCAAGCATCAGACGCTGCGAGAGCTCTTCGACACGACGCACAAGGACGTCTGGAAGGTGCTGTTCAAGGGCGCCGAGGTACCTCCTCCCCTTACCGAGGATCGCGGACTCTGCGCAAAGCACCCCGCCAATCCGGTAAGTCTTTTATATCTCATAAGATGTTTGTTTTCCCCAGTTTAACCATGTGCAGGATCTAAGCCTGCATGCCATTTAACAGGACTGGGTAGAGACAGCAGAGCAGATTGATTGCCCAGCCCCCCTGCCTGAAGATCCAGCAGATGCTCTCCTAACGGAGGTGCTGGTTCCGGCGCCTTACGAGGTGCCGGTGAAGAAGGCCAAGAAGAAGGCCACGGGGACCCGGAAGGGTCTCCGGGGCAAGGTTATATCGGACTCATCGTCCAAAAACTCCGAGGCGCACTCCTCCCACGAAAACGAGGAGGAAGAGGAAAGTTCTCCCCCCCAGCCAGGGGAGACAAGAAAAGGAAGGCCGCCCCATCCGGGGAGGCCAAAGGGTCCAAGAAGGGAAGGACCCTCCTGCCAGACTGCTCCACGACGACCGCCTATAGCGATGACGAGTGATTGCCCAAGGACAAGCCCCTGGCGAAGTCGTAAGTATCCGGATACCATAGTAATTAATGGTATGTTTTAGTACACTGCTTCTCATCACGCCGAACATGATTATGCAGTCCGTCCCGAGCCCATATCGACGTATCTTCGTCGGATGGTTCTTTGGACCCGTCGGATATGAATAGTGATTCACTTCCAACCGCCTCCTCCCCTCGCCCTACGGACAACGTCGAGGTGTTGTCTCAAAGGGCACCGAGCCGAGGGGAGGTAGTCCTGGAGGCGCCTCAAGGCAACATTCCGGACCCTAGGCGCAAGGGGAGCAAGACTCCCATGGGCTCCGAATTCGGCCCCCAGCCGAACACTGCGCCGGAACCTCCAATGGTTCCGGGCTCTATCAGGCGACCCCCCGTTAAGAGGGGCAAGCCGCCTGCGCCAGTGGCCTCTGTCCATCAGAGGCACCGGAAAACTTGCTGGAAGCGCTTCGCGGCGCTTCCATCAACGAAGAGCACCGCACTATCATGGGTGCGGTTATCGAGAAGGTTCAGTCCACCAAAAGCGGACTAACTGAAGCCTGTGCCAGCCTCCTAACAGGCTTTCAGGTAAGTAATCAAATTATAAGAAAATATTACCGCATAGACAGTAGCCCCTGATGCTCTGTTCGGCGTTCACTAAGAAAGGCCGAATAGAGGATCAAATAATGACCGCAGGAGTCTAATCAGAATATGTCTATGTGCATATGCAGGCTTCACTGCTGGCCGCTGCCGCACGCACTGTGGAGGTCGCTGCACTGAAGCAGGACCTTCAGCGGTCCAAGGAAGAGCTCGGCCTTACCAAGAGGCAGCTCGAAGAGAACAAAGGTAAGCGATACCCCGTCTGTATATAAAAAAGAAATTTGGTTGTAAAATAATAGGATCATCATGAATTTGCCAGGGGCCACGACCGAAGTGGCGACCCTGCAGAAGGCGCTATCCGAGGCTGAAGACGAAGCGGCCAGGAGCGCATCGAGCGAGATAAGCAAGAAGCCCGGGTAGGCGAGGTGCACCAAGAGCTCCAGGCTCTCGCCAAAAAACATGAGTCCTTGGAGCTTGACTCTAAGACGCGAGAGTCCGAGCTTGCAAAGGCCCTCGAAAGCGCACAAAACGCCAAGGCTGAAGCCCACAAGGCCCTCCAGGAAATTGAGACGGTTAAGAAGATAGTAGCGGGTAAGGCATTCATTATGCAAAGCAAGCATGTGAAGGAAACTTTCCTTTTACTTACCCGAGTTCGGAGCTCTCCAGCAGCGTTTGCAGATCTTCCCCACAGTGTGTTGGATGCCGTGGAGTTCTACCGGGCTGAGGAGGGGAGCTCGACGGAGAAGTTGTTCTGGTCTCAGTATACTGGGACCGAACACCCAATGCCCTTGAGCGACCAGCTGAAGCAACTGGTCGAGCTCCACAAGGCGGCCGAATAGGCCATGAAGGGTCTTATAGTCCGGATGTGGCCTGGCGAGCCCCTGCCTGATAGCTACTTCGGTCTCGTGAGGTGGCTTGTGAACGCCTGCCCACGGCTTGAAGTCATAAAGCGGTCCGTCTGCATCGAGGGTGCACGCAGGGCTTTTGCCCGGGCGAAGGTGCACTGGGCGAAGCTGGACGCCGTAAAGCTGGTGAAGGAGGGGCCGCCGGAAGGCAAGGAGCATCGCCACCCCGAAATGTATTATGACAGTGTCCTGAAGGGTTCCCGCCTTGTGGCGGAGGAATGTGCTAAGGATGTAATATTCGAATGAATGTACTCATGTGATCTTGTAATGTGAAACGAGTTCATTTGCGCTATGCAACGCTTGTTAATTTAAAATATTACCTTCTGTGCGGCCGTTTATGAAATCTGAGGGTTGGCCAGTCGTCGACTTCTGCCCCCATGTAACTAGTACTGGGGTGTTCGGGATAAACCTGAACACTCTTTATCCCAATTTTGGGTCCTTCGAAGGAGGTGTTCAGCACAGCGAACCAGGCAATCGGACTATAAAGCTTTATCACCCTCACTTAGCCATAGAAGTCTACAATTTTAAATTTTGGTGAAGCCCCTAGTATTCGGAAGGCCGAATTTGGGGCGCTATATACGCCTAAGTCGGGCAAGGCCGACTCCTCGCCCGAAGCGAAAAAAGTCTTTAAGGACTTGAGACCTCTCGAACAGCGACCAACTCTTGCCTCATCATGACAGTCAGTTTTCGGCTTTCTCTACTGAAGTGCTCGTCCGGAAGAACCGGGACACAATCGCAGTAGTTCTCCCAGTGCTACCTTAGCCGATTTTGCGGAACGTAAGGTACCAAAACATGGGAGCCGGGCAAACCCAACTATTGACCCAAGACATGATTCGGAGCTGATGCATATAATGCTATAAGTTCGGGGTGCCGCACTATCGAAAGTGTTCGGACTTCTGACACCGTATTATGGGGTATACTGAAGCCCCTGGCGTACTAGTCGTACTAGAATGTACGGGTGCAATCTGTCGTAATTAAGCAGACAAGAGAAAAAAGGGGAATGCAATAAACGCTACGCATTGTTATTAAATAGTACGTCAAAGCGTACAGATACAAGTAGTGCAATAAGCAGAAAATAGGACTATTTGACATGTGTTATCCAGGGGCAAGCTGCGTATGGGTATTTAAAACAGGTATTTCGATCGTTATTAGAGACCACCTGGGGATTCCCTCGTATGTCTTAGCTTCTTGCCTCCTTGGTAATTCCTTCCCGTAATGCGTCCAGCAATCAGACTGCCGAAAAGGGCTTCCAGAGAGTAAGGTCCTGAAAGAGAGAAAATTATAAAGGTATACAGCCCCTGGGGCGGTTGAGCCGCATTGTGGGACGTGTCCTGGCCGTGCCTCCGCCTATGCCCATGGTATTTTTAGTGCGTAATTATGTACGCGCGGCATAAATTTCGTCGCTTGATTGGGACTAGGACGGAGGCCGAATTGCTAGGCGAGCTCTAAACGTGCCTGGCGATCCTGTTGGAGGTTACTCCGGACTCGCTTGAAGGTGTCCGGGGGCTTTATCGCCGAATTGGCGGTTTGCCTTAAAAGGCTGCTTTGTGCTTCTACTGCGAGGGCCGCAGTGTGCTCCTCCGTGCGGAGCGAGGGTTCTGTGTTTCCATTGACTGTTATTACCCCACGAGGTCCTGGCATTTTGAGCTTGAGGTATGCATAATGCGGTACCGCATTGAATCTTGCAAATGCGGTTCACCCGAGCAGTGCGTGCTAGCCACTGCGGAACGGGACGATATCGAAGATTAACTCCTCGCTTCGGAAGTTGTCCGGAGATCCGAAGACCACTTCCAGTGTGATTGAGCCCATGCAATGGGCCTCTACACCTGGGATGACGCCTTTAAAGGTGGTTTTAGTGGGTTTGATCCTCGAGGGGTCTATACCCATTTTGCGCACTGTATCCTGATAGAGCAGGTTCAGGCTGCTGCCGCCGTCCATAAGGACTCGGGTGAGGTGAAATCCGTCAATGATGGGGTCGAGGACCAATGCGGCAGATCCGCCATGACGGATACTAGTGGGGTGGTCCTTGTGATCGAAGGTGATCGGACAAGAGGACCATGGGTTGAACTTTGGGGCGACTGGCTCCATCGCATAGACGTCCCTTAGTGCACGCTTCTGTTCCCTCTTGGGAATGTGGGTTGCGTATATCATGTTCACCGTTTTCACTTGTGGGGGGAACCTCTTCTGTCCTCCCGTGTTCGGCGGCCGGGGCTCCTCCTCGTCGTCGCTATGCAGCCCCTTGTCCTTGTTTTCGGCATTCAACTTGCCGGCCTGCTTGAACACCCAGCATTCTCTGTTGGTGTGGTTGGCTGGCTTATCGGGGGTGCCGTGAATTTGACACGAGCGATCGAGTATGCGGTCCAAACCGGACGGGCCTGGAGTACTTCTTTTGAATGGCTTTTTCCGCTGACCGGATTTAGAGCCACTGAATCCGGCATTGACTACCGTATCTTCGGCATTATCGCCGTTGTTGCGGCGCTTGTGTCTGTTACGACGTGGTCTGCCGTTAGTATCTTTGGTATCTGAAGTGCCAGGATTCCTTGATGTGTTGTTGCTGTGAGCCAGCCAGCTATCCTCGCCCGCGCAAAAGCGGGCCATGAGCGTCGTGAGGGCTGCCATAGACTTCGGCTTTTCCTGGCCGAGGTGCCGGGCGAGCCACTCGTCATGGATGTTATGCTTAAATGCCGCTAAGGCCTCTGCATCCGGACAATCGACAATCTGGTTCTTCTTAGTTAGGAACCTGGTCCAGAATTTCCTGGCTGATTCCCCTGGCTGCTGAATTATATGGCTCAAGTCATCAGCATCTGGTGGCCGCACATAAGTGCCTTGGAAGTTGTCAAAGAATGCATCTTCCAAGTCCTCCCAAATGCCAATGGAGTCTGCTGGCAAGCTATTCAGCCAATGCCGAGCTGGTCCTTTGAGTTTTAGTGGGAGGTACTTGATGGCATGTAGATCATCACCGCGAGCCATGTGGATGTGGAGGAGGAAATCCTCGATCCACACCGCGGGGTCTGTTGTACCATCATATGATTCAATATTTATGGGTTTAAAACCCTCTGGGAATTCGTGATCCATCACTTCATCAGTGAAGCATAGGGGGTGTGCGGCGCCTCTGTGCCGGGCTATATCACGACGCAGTTCATACGAGTCTTGTCTGCTGTATTCGGCCCGGCCGGATTTGCTTTTTGTGTATCCGGCGTGATGATCATCGTCACGCGTTGGGGTGCGACCCCATGATCCGTAGATTGATCTGGTATGCCCTGCTTTGTTTTCCAATATGTCTCGCAGGTCCCGCGTGTTGCCCCGGGCCTTGGTGTTTTTAGTTGTCTGGTGACGGGGTGCAGTCTGGAGTTCGGGTTGATATGCCCCTCTGTCTCGGCCACGAGGTGGCCGATCCGCCGCATCATACGCTGGTGATGTAGGTTTTAATGCTTCCTCCTCGAGTTGGGGTAGCAACCTGCGCTTTGGGTAATTCTTGGAGGGGCGTTCGAGTTCGTATTCCTCGGTCGCAAGGACTTCGGTCCATCTATCCGCTAGCAAATCTTGATTAGCTCGAAGCAGTTGTTGCTTTTTCTTCAGGCTATTTGCTGTGGCTATAAGCCGGCGCTTGAAGCGCTCCTGCTCGACGGGATCCTCAGGCACGATAAATTCTTCGTCACCGAGGCTCACCTCGTCTTCGAAGAGAAGCATGTAATTTTCATCCTCCAATTCTCCGTCTGCTACCTGTTCTGGAGGGCTAGCTTGTTCATCCTCCCGCTCTAAATCTGGCTGGAGGGGATTGTCGTCGTCTTCGGCACTATCCGGAGTGTTATTGTCTCTTGTGCCGGTATCACTACTTTTGCTATGGCGGGACTTAGAGCGGCGCCGCTGACGTCGGTGCTTGGGTTGCTTCTTGGAGGGGTCATCCTCCGCTATCTTATCGCCATTGCCTTCTTTGGGGGTATCCACCATGTATATATCATATGATGAGGTGGCGGTCCAGCGCCCTGTGGGCGGTGGTTCCTGTTCGTCTCCTGCATCGTCGTCCATACCGTCGATGTCTTCGGAGTCGAAGTCGAGCATGTCGGTTAAATCGTCGACAGTGGCTATTAAGTGGGTGGTGGGTGGGGAGCGAATTTCTTCGTCGTCCACATCCCATTCTAGCCGGACATAGTTCGACCAAGGTTCTCCTGACAAGGAGAGAGACCTTAATGAGTTTAGCACATCGCCAAAAGGCGAGTGTTGAAAGATATCCATGGAGGTAAACTCCATGATCGGTGCCCAATCAGATTCGATAGGCACGGACGCAGGCGGCTCGAAGCCCGTGGCCGGGGATGAATCCAATGGTTCGGCGACATGGCTCTCGTAGGAGGTGAAGTCAGTATTCGGCTCTATCGCCACTGAGAGTGCGGCCTCCGTGGCGGGGTCTATCCACCCGTCCTCAGATGGCGCAATTTGTTCCGGATTGAGGGCCGGAGTAGTTGCAGGTGTGATCTCCCGAACACTATCCGACGGCAGAGCTAAGTCATGCTCGTCGTGATTGTGCGGCGCACCTGACATGGGTTCGAATCCGTCGAAGATCAAGTCTCCGCGGATGTCGGCAGTATAGTTAAAGTTTCCGAACCTGACCTGATGGCCAGGGGCGTAGCTTTCAGTCTGCTCTAGATGGCCAAGCGAGTTGGCCCGTAGTACGAAGCCGCCGAATACGAAGAACTGTCCGGGGAGGAAAACCTCACCCTGGATCGCATCGTTGCTGATGGTCGAAGGAGCCATCAAGCCTTACGGTGACGGCACAGTGGAACTCTCAATGAAAGCACCAATGTCGGTGTCAAAACCGGAGGATCTCGGGTAGGGGGTCCCGAACTGTGCGTCTAAGGCGGATGGTAACAGGAGGCGGGGGACACGATGTTTACCCAGGTTCGGGCCCTCTCGACGGAGGTAATACCCTACTTCCTGCTTGATTGATCTTGATGATATGAGTATTACAAGAGTTGATCTACCACGAGATCGTAGAGGCTAAACCCTAGAAGCTAGCCTATGGTATGATTGTTGTTGTCCTACGGACTAAACCCTCCGGTTTATATAGACACCGGAGGGGGCTAGGGTTACACAGAGTCAGTTACAAGGGAGGAGATCTACATATCCGTATTGCCAAGCTTGCCTTCCACGCCAAGGAGAGTCCCATCCGGACACGGGACGAAGTCTTCAATCTTGTATCTTCATAGTCCAACAGTCCGGCTAAAGTATATAGTCCGGCCGTCCGAGGACCCCCTAATCCAGGACTCCCTCACCCTCACAACTCCGGAACGAAACCGAAGCTAACGAGAGAAGCAAACCGGAAAGAAGCGAACCACATAGTAAACAACCATCACATAAACATGGCATGATGCACAATCAAGTATGATGCATGTCCATTTAATGAGGCATGGCAAGGCAAGGTGCACAAACAATACTACAAATTAAATAGAGCTCAATATGCAACGAAACACCACATCAATTATTTAGTTCTCTCTCGGTTATGTACCCAACAATATTAAATGTTATTAAACATGGCAAGGGGGGGAACATATGAAAAACTACCTATCTACCCAAGTTTAAATGAGGCCGGAACAACAAACAACAATACCGGAAAATCCCCATGTGCATATTTTGGTTATGGTACTGTTCTGCCCTAAACCATATTTTAGAGTTGTTAAACATGCAAAGTAATGCTACCAAGTTAAACTATGCATTTTTCCACCCCATTTACATATAAAGTTTATTAAATTACGAGCTACGGTTATTTAGTTATGAAATAAAGCATTTTAGCATGGCATTTAAGGAAAGTTAACAAACAGCAAGTTTAAACATTTTAAACATGGATAAAAGTTGCATATTATGAAACTAGATGAAATTCTAAGAATTTTGCATATATAAATTATTTACATATGATGCATGGTTAATTAGTTATTAGATGCATGAACACTAGGGGTTTTTCTGTAAAACTGCACTCTCTGGATAAATGCAAAAATCGCAGCAGCAGGGAAAAAACACAACGAGTTGAAATTGTTGGACTGGGTCGGACCGGGCGCTCACCACGGGCCAGGCCCAGTCGGTGGAAGAGGTAGCAGGCCAGCTGAGGAGTGTGCGCTGGGCCTTGATGGAAGAAGGCCCAGGCATGGGCGACGTGGTTCTCGTCCACGCTGGCGCTAGAACAAGTCAATGAGGGCGCGGCGCTGGTCTCCTCGTTCGAAGCAGAGGAAGCGAGCGGGCGGGCGATGCAGCAAAGACTTGGCGGGGCGGCGGAGAGGCGCAGGGCTTGATGCGGGTCGGCGACGTGGGGACTTCGGGCTTCGGCAGCGCCGGGAACGCGAAGACGGGTGGATCCGATCGGCTGGCGCCAGATCCGGGCAAACGGCAGCGCGGACGGAGGAGCTTGGACGTGGCGGTGGAAGCAAAGCTTGGCTACGTGGACTTGGGCGCAGGCTGGGGATGCAGCGACGAGTCCTGCAGCTGACTCGTCGTTGCTGGATGCAGGGGGCACGGGACTTGGCTGCGGGGACGACGATGAGGAGGGGCCCGGGACAACGCAGCCGCAGACTTGGAGATCCATGGTGGGGCTCCTGTCCATGGCGGCGCTGCGAAGACAACAGAGAGCAGCGTGAGAGGGAAAGAAAAAGAGAGAGCAGATGGGGAAGGAAGGGAGCACGGCACGGCGGGGAACTCATCTCCGGCGAGGTCCGGTCGCCGGCGGGTTGTGAGGAGGCGCGGCTTTGCTGTGGTTGAGCAACGGCGGGGATGAGCTGCTCGTGATCCCCTTGGGATCGAGCAGGGAAGTCTCTGGTTGGTGGAATGGGTGGATTGGGAGGGATCCCGAGGTGGACGAGGAGTGGCGGCGGGGAGGGATTGATGGGACAGCTCTCCTAAAAATTAGGGTTAGGCTGATATTTATAGTAGGTAATAGGTATGAGGGGGTATTTGGATCATCGGATTGGGAACGGGCGGCTGAAAATAAAAGGTTAAGAGAGATCAAATAATAAACTGAAGATATTAGAGGGATGTTTGGTGATGATCCGAATCCAATGGTGATGACTGAGCGGGTCGGGTTCGGGTAAGTTTCGGACGAGCAAGCGAGGGGTTTGAGCATTGGGTAAAGAGATTAAGCGGCCAGACAAGAGGGACTCGAAAAACCCGTTTGATCTCGGAACGGTCAACGAAGGCAAGGGGGACACGAAAACTACCAACGGATGCAAGCTTTTATCAAAACATGCAGATGCAATTCGCATGATGTCATGATGAAATGCAACAAACAAATAAAACACATGGCGACAACGAAAAACATGGAAGGCGTCTGGAGCGTCGGTCTCGGGGCGTCACAACACGCAAGTCCCTCGTACCTACACAAACAAATAAGAACCTTGCAACCAACGCGATAAAGGGGTTGTCAATCCCTTCACGGCCACTTGCAAAAGTGAGATCTGATAGAGATGATAAGATAATATTTTTGGTATTTTTGTGATAAAGATTGAAAGTAAAGATTGCAAAGTAAAAATAGATTGGAAACTTATATGATGGAAAATAGACCCGGGGGCCATAGGTTTCACTAGTGGCTTCTCTCAAGATAGCATAAGTATTACGGTGGGTGAACAAATTACTGTCGAGCAATTGATAGAATTGAGCATAGTTATGAGAATATCTAGGCATGATCATGTATATAGGCATCACGTCCGTGACAAGTAGACCGACTCCTCCCTGCATCTACTACTATTACTCCACACATCGACCGCTATCCAGCATGCATCTAGAGTATTAAGTTCATAACAATAGAGTAACGCATTAGGTAAGATGACATGATGTAGAGGGATAGACTCAAGCAATATGACATAAACCCCATCTTTTTATCCTCGATGGCAACAACGCAATACGTGTCGTTTCCCCTACTGTCACTGGGATCGAGCAACGGAAGATTGAACCCAAAGCTAAGCACTTCTCCCATTGCAAGAAAGATCAATATAGTAGGCCAAACCAAACTGATAATTCGAAGAGACTTGCAAAGATAACCAATCATACATAAAAGAATTCAGAGAAGATTCAAATATTGTACATAGATAATCTTGATCATATACCCACAATTCATCGGATCTCGACAAACACACTGCAAAAATAGTTACATCGAATAGATCTCCAAGAAGATCGAGGAGAACTTTGTATTGAGATCCAAAGAGAGAGAAGAAGCCATCTAGCTAATAACTATGGACCCGAAGGTCTGTGGTAAACTACTCACACATCATCGGAGAGGCTATGGTGTTGATATAGAAGCCCTCCGTGATCGATTCCCCCTCCAGCGGAGCGCCGGAAAAGGCCCCAAGATGGGATCTCACGGGTACAGAAGGTTGCGGCGGTGGAAATAGGGTTTCGTCGTGCTCCTTGATGGTTTCGGGGTACGTAGGTATATATAGGAGGAAGACGTAGGTCGGTGGAGCCACGAGGGGCCCACGAGGGTGGAGGGCGTGCCCAGGGGGTTAGGCGCGCCCCTGCCTCGTGGCCTCCTCGTTCATTTCTTGACAGCCACTCCATGTCCTGATCACGTTTGTTCCAAAAATCACGCTCCTCAAGGTTTCATTCCATTTGGACTCCATTTGATATTCCTTTTCTGCGAAACACTGAAATAGGCAAAAAAACAACAATTTGAACTGGGCCTTGGGTTAATAGGTTAGTCCCAAAAATAATATAAAAGTGTATAATAAAGCCCATTAAACATCCAAAACAGAATATATAATAGCATGGAGCAATCAAAAATTATAGATACGTTGGAGACGTATCAAGCATCCCCAAGCTTAATTCCTGCTCGTCCTCGAGTAGGTAAATGATAAAAACAGAATTTTTGATGTGGAATGCTACTTAGCATATTCTTCAATGTAATTTTCTTTATTGTGGCATGAATGTTCAGATCCGAATGATTCAAGATAAAAGTTTAATATTGACATAAAAATAATAATACTTCAAGCATACTAACTAAGCAATTATGTCTTCTCAAAATAACATGGCCAAAGAAAGCTCATCCCTACAAAATCATATAGTTTGGCCATGCTTCATGTTCGTCACACAAGAATTCTCTCATCTTGCACAACCCCGATGACAAGCCAAGCAATTGTTTCATACTTTAGTAATCTCAAACTTTTTTCAACTTTCACGCAATACATGAGCGTGAGCCATGGATATAACACTATGGGTGGAATAGAATATAATGATGGGGGTTGTGTGGAGAAGACAAAAAAGGAGAAAGTCTCACATTGACGCGACTAATCAACGGGCTAGGGAAATGCCCATCAATTGATGTCAATGCAAGGAGTAGGGATTGCCATGCAACGGATGCACTAGAGCTATAAATGTATGAAAGCTCAACAAAAGAAACTAAGTGGGTGTGCATCCAACTTGCTTGCTCACGAAGACCTAGGTCATTTGAGGAAGCCCATTGTTGGAATATACAAGCCAAGTTCTATAATGAAAAATTCCCACTAGTATATGAAAGTGACAAAACAAGAGACTCTCTATCATAAAGATCATGGTGCTACTTTGAAGCACAAGTGTGGAAAAAAGGATAGTAGCATTGTCCCTTTTTATTTCTCTTTCTTTTTTTGGGCCTTTTTTTGTTTGGCCTTTCTCTTTTTGGGGGGACAATGCTCTATTAATGATGATCATCACACTTCTACACATTTACAACTCAATGATTACAACTCGATACTTAGAACAAAATATGACTCTATATGAATGCCTCCGGTGGTGTACCGGGAAGGGCAATGAATCAAGAGTGACATGTATGAAATAATATGCATGGTGGCTTCGCCACAAATACGATGTCAACTACATGATCATGCAAGGCAATATGACAATGATGAAGCATGTCATAATAAACGGAACGGTGGAAAGTTGCATGGCAATATATCTCGGAATGGCCATGGAAATGCCATAATAGGTAGGTATGGTGGCTGTTTTGAGGAAGATATAAGGAGGTTTATGTGGGATAGAGCGTATCTTATCACGGGGTTTGGATCACCGGCGAAGTTTGCACCAACTCGCAAGGTGAGAAAGGGCATGCACGGTACCGAAGAGGCTAGCAATGATGGAAGGTTGAGAGTGCGTATAATCCATGGACTCAACTTAGTCATAAAGAACTCACATACTTATTGCAAAAATCTACAAGTCATCAAAAACCAAGCACTACACACATGCTCCTAGGGGGATAGATTGGTAGGAAAAGACCATTGCTCGTCCCCGACCGCCACTCATAAGGATGACAATCAAAGAACACCTCATGTTTCAAATTTGTTACACAACGTTTACCATACGTGCATGCTATGGGACTTGCAAACTTCAACACAAGTATTTCTCAAATTCACAACTACTCAACTAGCACAACTTTAATATCACTATCTCCATATCTCAAAACAATCATCAAGTATCAAACTTCTCCTAGTATTCAATGCACTTATATGGAAGTTTTTATTATATCCATCTTGGATGCCTATCATATTAGGACTAATTTTATAACCAAAGAAAATTACCATGCTGTTCTAAAGGACTCTCAAAATAATATAAGTGAAGCATGAGAGACCAATAATTTCTATAAAATAAAACCACCACCGTGCTCTAAAAGATATAAGTGAAGCACTAGAACAAAATTGTTTAGCTCAAAAGATATAAGTGAAGCATATAGAGTATTCTAATAAATTTCGATTAATGTGTGTCTCTCCCAAAAGGTGTGTACAGCAAGGATGATTGTGGTGAACTAAAAAGCAAAGACTCAAATCATACAAGACGCTCCAAGCAAAACACATATCATGTGGTGAATAAAAATATAGCTCCAAGTAAAGTTACCAATGCACGAAGACAAAAGAGGGGATGCCTTCCGGGGCATCCCCTAGCTTAGGATTTTTGGTTGTCCTTAGATTTTACCTTGGGGTGCCTTGGGCACCCCCAAGCTTAGGCTCTTGCCACTCCTTGTTCCATAATCCATCAAATCTTTACCCAAAACTTGAAAACTTCACAACACAAAACTTAACAGAAAATCTCGTGAGCTCCGTTAGCGAAAGAAAACAAAACACTACTTCAAGGTACTATAATTAACTCATTCTTTATTTATATTGGTGTTAAACCTACTTTATTCCAACTTCTCTATGGTTCATAAACTCCATTACTAGCCATAGATTCATCAAAATAAGCAAACAACACACGCAAAAACAGAATCTGTCAAAAACAGAATAGTCTGTAGTAATCTGTATCAAACGCATACTTCTGGAACTCCAAAAATTCTAAAATAAATTTCTGGACGTGAGGAATTTATCTATTAATCATCTGCAAAAATAATCAACTAAATAGCACTCTCCAGTAAAAAGTTGTAGCTAATCTCGTGAGCGCTAAAGTTTCTGTTTTTTACAGCAAGATCAAAAAGACGTCACCCAAGTCTTCCCAAAGGTTCTACTTGGCACAAACACTAATTAAAACATAAAACCACATATAAACAGAAGCTAGATAGATTATTTATTACTAAACAGAACTAAAAAACAAGAAACTAAAATGAAATTGGGTTGCCTCCCAACAAGCGCTATTGTTTAACGCCCCTAGCTAGGCATAAAGGCAAGGATAGATCTAGGTATTGCCATCTTTGGCATGCAATTCATAAGTGGCTCTCATAATAGATTTATAAGGTAATTTAATTTTATTTCTAGGAAAGTTTTCCATGCCTTTCCTTAACGGAAATTGGAATATAATATTCCCTTCTTTCATATCAATAATTGCACCAATCGTTCTAAGGAAAGGTCTACCAAGAATAATAGGACATGAAGGATTGCAATCTATATCAAGGACAATGAAATCTACGGGCACATAATTCCTATTTGCAATAATAAGAACATCATTAATTCTTCCAATAGGTTTCTTAATGGTGGAATCCGCAAGGTGCAAGTTTAAAGAACAATCATCAAATTCACGGAAACCTAGCAAATCACACAAAGTTTTTGGAATCGTGAAAACACTAGCACCCAAATCACACAAAGCATAGCATTCATGATATTTAATTTTAATTTTAATAGTAGGTTCCCACTCATCATAAAGTTTTCTAGGGATAGAAACTTCTAATTCAAGCTTTTCCTCATAAGATTGCATTAAAGCATGAATGATATGTTTAGTAAAAGCTTTATTTTGACTATAAGCATGCGGAGAATTTAACACGGATTGCAAAAAGGAAATACAATCTATTAAAGAACAATTATCATAATTAAATTCCTTGAAATCCAAAATAGTGGGTTCATTGCTATCTAAAGTTTTGACCTCTTCAATCCCACTTTTACCAATTTTTGCATCAAGATCTAAAAACTCCGAATCATTGGGACGCCTTTTAACTAAAGTTGACTCATCTCCTGTCCCATCATTATCAAGATTCATATTGCAAAACAAAGATTTAATAGGAGACACATCAATCACTTTTAGATCTTCATCCTTTTTATCATGAAAACTAGAAGAACACGCTTTCACAAAGCACTCTTTTTTAGCACGCATCCTAGCGGTTCTTTCTTTGCACTCATCAATGGAAATTCTCATAGCCATGAGAGACTCATTGATATCATGCTTAGGTGAAATAGATCTAAGTTTCAAAGAATCAACATCAAGTGAAATTCTATCCACGTTCCTAGCCAATTCATCAATCTTAGGCAATTTTTCTTCAAGCAAAGCATTGAGAGAAATCATAAATTCTTTAACACTAGTCTCAAAATCAGAGGGCATCTTATTAAAATTTCCATAAGAGTTGTTGTAGGAATTACCATAATTATTAGAGGAATTACTAGGATACGACCTAGGATTAAAGTTTCCTCTATAAGTGTTGTTACCAAAATTGTTCCTACCAACAAAATTCACATCCATAGATTCATTATTATTCTCAATCAAAGTAGACAAAGGCATATCATTGGGATCAGAAGAAACACTCTTATTAGCAAACAATTTCATAAGTTCATCCATCTTTCCACTCAAAACATTAATCTCTTCAATTGCATGCACCTTTTTACTAGTGGATCTTTCAGTGTGCCATTGAGAATAATTAACCATAATATTATCTAGGAGTTTAGTAGCTTCTCCTAAAGTGATTTCCATAAAAGTGCCTCCCGCGGCTGAATCTAAAAGATTTCTAGAAGCAAAATTCAATCGGGCATAAAAAATTGTATAATCATCCATAAATTCAAACCATGTGTAGGGCAATTACGTATCATTAATTTCATCCTCTCCCAAGCTTGTGCAACATGTTCATGATCAAGTTGCTTAAAATTCATAATATCGTTTCTAAGAGAGATGATCTTAGCGGGAGGAAAAATACTTAGAGATAAAAGCATCTTTGCACTTATTCCAAGAATCAATACTATTTTTAGTCAAGGACGAAAAGCAAGTTTTAGCACGATCTCTAAGCGAAAAAGGAAAAGGCTTCAATTTAACAATATCATTGTCCACATCTTTCTTCTTTTTCATATCACACAAATCAACAAAGCTATTTAGATGGGTAGCGACATCTTCACTAGGAAGGCCGACAAATTGATCTTTCATGACAAGATTCCATAAAGCAGCATTAATTTCACAAGATTCAGCATCGGTAAGAGGAGCAATCGGAGTGCTAAGAAAATCATTGTTGTTGGTATTGGCAAAGTCACACAATTTAGTATTATCTTGAGCCATCGGGACAAACAAGCAATCCAACACACAAGCAAACAAGAAGCAAGCGAAAAAGAGGCGAGCGGAAAGAGGGGGCGAATAAAACGGCGAAGGTGAAGTGGGGGAGAGGAAAACGAGAGGCAAATGGCAAATAATGTAATGCGAGGGATAAGAGTTCGTGATGGGTACTTGGTATGTCTTGACTTGTGTGTAGGCTCCCCGGCAACGGCGCCAGAAATCCTTCTTGCTACCTCTTGAGCATGTGTTTGTTTTCCCTTGAAGAGGAAAGGGTGATGCAGCAAAGTAGCGTAAGTATTTCCCTTAGTTTTTGAGAACCAAGGTATCAATCCAGTAGGAGGCCACACGCAAGTCCCTCGTACCTACACAAACAAATAAGAACCTTGCAACCAACGCGACAAAGGGGTTGTCAATCCCTTCACAGCCACTTGCAAAAGTGAGATCTGATAGAGATGATAAGATAATATTTTTGGTATTTTTGTGACAAAGACTGAAAGTAAAGATTGCAAAGTAAAAATAGATTGGAAACTTATATGATGGAAAATAGACCCGGGGGCCATAGGTTTCACTAGTGGCTTCTCTCAAGATAGCATAAGTATTACGGTGGGTGAACAAATTACTGTCGAGCAATTGATAGAATTGAGCATAGTTATGAGAATATCTAGGCATGATCATGTACATAGGCATCACGTCCGTGACAAGTAGACCGATCCTGCCTGCATCTACTACTATTACTCTACACGTCGACCGCTATCCAGCATGCATCTAGAGTATTAAGTTCATAAGAACAGAGTAACACATTAGGTAAGATGACATGATGTAGAGGGATAAACTCAAGCAATGTGATATAAACGCCATCTTTTTATCCTCGATGGCAATAATACAATATGTGTCGTTTCCCCTACTGTCACTGGGATCGAGCAACGCAAGATTGAACCCAAAGCTAAGCACTTCTCCCATTGCAAGAAAGATCAATCTAGTAGGCCAAACCAAACTGATAATTCGAAGAGACTTGCAAAGATAACCAATCATACATAAAAGAATTCAAAGAAGATTCAAATATTGTTCATAGATAATCTTGATCATAAACCCACAATTCATCGGATCTCGACAAACACACCACAAAAAGAGTTACATCGAATAGATCTCCAAGAAGATCGAGGAGAACTTTGTATTGAGATCCAAAGAGAGAGAAGAAGCCATGTAGCTAATAACTATGGACCCGAAGGTCTGTGGTAAACTACTCACACATCATCGGAGAGGCTATGGTGTTGATGTAGAAGCCCTCCGTGATCGATTCCCCCTCCGGCGGAGCACCGGAAAAGGCCCCAAGATGGGATCTCACGGGTACAGAAGGTTGTGGCGGTGGAAATAGGGTTTCGTGGTGCTCCTTGATGGTTTCGGGGTACGTATGTATATATAGGAGGAAGAAGTAGGTCGGTGGAGCCACGAGGGGCCCACGAGGGTGGAGGGCGCTCCAGGGGGGTAGGCGCGCCCCCTGCCTCATGGCCTCCTCATTCGTTTCTTGACGTCCACTCCAAGTCCTCTGGATCATGTTTGTTCCAAAAATCATGCCCCCGAAGATTTCATTCCGTTTGGACTCCGTTTGATATTCCTTTTCTGCGAAACACTGAAATAGGCAAAAAAAACAGCAATTTGCACTGGGCCTTGGGTTAATAGGTTAGTCCCAAAAATAATATAAAAGTGTATAATAAAGCCCATTAAACATCCAAAACAGAATATATAATAGCATGGAGCAATCAAAAATTATAGATACGTTGGAGATGTATCAGCCGCCCACCATGAAGAGCTTCAAGAGATGAGGAATCGTGCTAACCTTCCACGACCTCAATGCCAAGCTAACAATGAGGCGCAAGAGAACTAAGCGGTTCAAGATCCTCCTCCACGACAAGAGCGTCCTCATCATCACCATCAACTCGAACACAATGAAGAGCACCGCTACGGCAAGCTCAAGTTCACAATGCCTAAATTCTCCGGAAGCAACGACCCCCGAAGAGTACCTTTCATGGGCGTTGAAGGTTGACAAGATCTTCCGTTTTCACAACTATGAGGAAGAGAAGAAGATCGCCATGGCATCCCTTGAGTTCCAAGACTACGTCCTAATTTGGTGCGAGCAAGTCTGAGCGTCGAGAAGCTAGAGGTGAACCACCCATCACAACATGGAATCAAATGAAGGATGTCATGAGAGCGTGCTTCGTGCCAACATACTATAACCGCGACCTCTTTAAGAAGTTACAACTCCTCAAGCAAGGCACAAAGATGGTTGAAGAGTACTACAAGGAAATGGAGATTGCTATGATTCGAGCAAATGTCACGGAAGATGATGAACAAACTATGGCACGTTTCTTGAATGGACTCAATCATCCTATCAAGAAGATTGCTGACTTCCAATCTTACTCGAACCTCATTGAGCTAGTGCATCAAGCTACCAAGGCAGAGCTACAAGTGCAAGATGACTTCAAGTATGTCAAGTTCTCTTCCAAGTCCTATGGCTCCTCCTACAACCAAGCTTCAAGGACTACGACACCTTCTCCTTGGACAAAAGCTTCACCAAGTACAGGCGACAAGTCAAGTTACAAGAAAACTTCGACATCTTCAAGTCGTCCTCCTACTACAAGCTACTTCAAGCCGAGAGCTTCATCATCCTCTACTGCAACGATGAGACCATCAAAATGAGTTCCTTCAAATGTTTCACATGCAGCGACAGAGGCCACAAGTCATTCGAGTGTACCAATAAGCGCACCATGATCGCCAACGACGTCGACACCTATGACTCCATGAGCGAAGACGAAATGGAGGCCCTTGAGCATGTGGCCATGCACCAGCATGTGAATGAAGATGAAGATGACCAAGTCTTTTGTGACAATGATGTGAGCCCCGCTGTCGTTGTCTCCAAGGTCTTGACACTTCAAAACCAACAAGAGGAAGACCAACATTGCCACATATTCCATACCAGGGCGGGCATCAACGGTCGTTCCGTGAAGGTCATCATCGACGAAGGTAGTTGCCACAACTTGGCAAGTGAAGAACTATGCTCCAAGCTACAATTGGTCGAGATGAAGCACCCTCGCCCCTACAAGGTCCAATGGCTTAGCGACTCCGTCACCATTCAAGTGGAGCACACCGTTCAAGTCTTCTTCAAGATTGGAGCATATGAAGACACCCTGGAGTGTGATGTGGTTCCTATGTCCGTTTGCCATCTCCTACTGGGACGACCTTCGCAATTCGACCGTGGCGTCATCCACAATGGGAAAACCAATCACTATAGCTTCAAGATGAAGGGAAAGGAGTATGTGCTACGACCTATGTCACCAAGTCAAGTGATCGCCGACAAGCAAGCAACCACCCATCATGGAGAGAATAGTGAGAGAGTGAGCCACCCAAAAGGGAGTGAGAGCCACAAGCCCAAAATGAGTTCGTCCGCAATGAGCGACAAGAAAAACTTAGTGCTATTCACTACTAATGTGAGATAAGAGAAGTGTGTGAGAACCCATCAAGTGTTATGCACTATGTCCTATTGTGCAAGGACGAGGCACCTAAAACTAACACCTCTCAGCATCTACCTTTACTGTTGTCTTCTCTATTGCAGGAATTCAAGGACGTATTCCCCGATGAGCTACCTCCGGGTCTACCTCCACTACGCGGCATCGAACACCAAATCGACCTCATTCCCGGCGCACCGTTACCGAACAAGGCACCCTACCGCGTCAACCACAAAGAAACCAAGGAAATACAAAGGCAAGTACAATAACTCATTGACAGTGGGCATGTTCGTGAAAGCTTAAGTCCTTGTGCAATGCCCGTAATTCTTGTGCCTAAGAAAGACGGTGGTTTTCGAATGTGTTTCGATTCCCGTCCTATCAATGCTATCACCGTTCGGTATCGTTACCCCATTCCATGCCTTGATGATATGCTAGATGAGCTAAGCCGAGCCACCATTTTCTCTAAGATTGATCTTAAGAGTGGCTATTACCAAATTTGCATCCAAGAGGGTGACGAATGGAAAACCGCTTTCAAAACCAAGTTTGGCTTGTATGAATGGTTGGTCATGCCTATGGGTCTATCCAAAGCACCCGACACTTTTATGCGTGTGATGCATTATGTTCTTCGCCCTTACATTGGTGTATTTGTTGTGGTCTACTTTGATGATATTCTTGTGTTTAGCATGTCTCTAGAAGATCATGTCACCCATCTTAGAACTGTTTTGCAAACTCTAAGAAAAGAGCGCCTTTATGCTAATATGTAAAAATGCCTTTTTGGTGTTGATAAGCTTTTTTTGGGGTTTTGTTGTGTCATCTAAGGGTGTTCATGTATATGAAGCTAAAATTGTTGCTATTAAAAGTTGGACACAACCAACCAACTTACAACAAGTGCGTAGTTTCCTTGGCTTAGCCGGTTTCTATCATAGATTCGTTAAGGACTTTAGCAGTATTGCATCCCCTTTGCATGCCTTGAGTAAGAAGAATGCACCATTTATTTGGGGAACATCCCAAGATACCGCATTTCATGAGCTTAAGACTTTTCTTAGACATGCTCCTTTGCTTGCCTTGCCCAATTTTGAGAAATTTTTTGAAGTTCATTGTGAAGCTAGTGGCAATGGTATAGGAGGTGTGTTAATGCAAGAGAAGCGCCCCATAGCTTACTTTAGTGAAAAACTTTCCAGCGCGCAACTAAATTATCCCATCTATGACAACGAATTGTATGCTTTGGTTTGAGTATTGCATGTGTGGGAACATTATCTTCATCCTCATGAATTTATCATTCATACGGACCACGAAACTCTGAAGTATCTTAAGGGTCAAACAAAGTTGAATAGACGACACACCAAATGTAGTGAATTTATTGAATCTTTTCCTTATGTCATCAAGTACATTAAGGGTAAAGAAAACATCATGGCGGATGCACTTTCCTGCAAATGCATGCTCATCACCAAACTTGAATTGAATGTCATTGGCTTTGAGCACATAAAAGACTTGTATGCGCATGATCCTACTTTTGCTATTCCTTATGCCAAACGTTTGACGCATACATCTTGGGAATGCTATTACATCGAAGACGATTATCTTATGAAGGCTAACAAACTATGTATCCCCGAGTATTCTCTTCGTTTGTTACTTTTGCAAGAATCTCATGGAGGACTTATGGGACACTTTGGACGCGACAAGACATTCGCTACGCTCTCTAAGAACTACTTTTGGCCCAAAATGTTCCGCTACGTCTCTCGCTACACCAACCGATGCTCTACACGCCGCAAAGCTAAGTCTGAAGCTCAATCCTGTGGTATCTATATGCCACTTCCTATTCCGTATCACCCATGGGAATATATTAGTATGGACTTTGTGCTTGGTTTGCCTAGAACTCAAATTGGCAAAGATTCCGTGTTTGCCGTTGTGGACTGTTTCTCTAAGATGGCACATTTCATTCCATGCAACAAGATAGACAATGCTTCACATGTTGCCAATCTCTTTTGTAGGGAAATATCGCGTCTACATGGAGTGCCCAAGACTATCGTGTCGGACCGTGACGTCAAGTTCCTAAGCTTCTTTTGGAAGACGCCATGCGCAAAGCTCGAAATCAAGCTCTTATTCTCCTTGGCATACCATCCACAAATCGACGGCCAAACGGAGGTCACGAACCGGATGCTATCTACCCTCCTACGTGTGTTGATCAAGAAGAACATCAAGGAGTGGGAAGAGTGCTTACCTATCGCCGAGTACGCCTACAATCAAGCAAGACACTCTACAACCGGCAAGTCCCCCTTCGAGGTCGTCTACGGTTTCAACCCGTTGTCCCCATTGGACATTCTACCACTACCACTACAAGAGCGCGTCAACATGGACGCGAGCGCACGAGAAAGCTATCTCAAGAAGGTGCACGAAGATACAAGGCACACCATCGAGCGCCAAGTACAATGCCTCGTGACCAAGATCAACACCAACAAGAACCCCATGATATTCAACACCGGAGATCTTGTGTGGCTACACCTTCGAAAGGACCGTTTTCCAAATGAACGTAAGTCCAAGCTTCTACCTCGTGCCGATGGAACCTTCAAGGTGCTAGCATGCTACAACAACAACATCGCCTACAAGATCGACATCCCACGTGACAAGTACTCCATGAGTGACATATTCAACGTCAAAGATCTCTCTCCCTAAAATGGTGATGAGTCTTTCGATCCGAGGTCAGATCTTTCCAAGGGGAGGTAGATGATGCGGAGCATCCTACGGTCTTCCCCATGGACCTACCCTCGTCTCCTACGACACCACATGGACCTATGGCAAGAGCTCGAGCGAGGGCTTTCGAAGCTAAGGTGAACTCGCTCCTATCCGAACTACCACTTTCTTCATATGAGACATGGCTACTACCTCAAGCAGAAACCCTATGTGTGATCAGGTACTTAGAGGATAGCCATGGAGCAAATACATTCAACAGGAAAGACGGTGAGGACACCAAGTACAAGGACCAGACGAAGGAGCTGCCGGAAGACTACATCCACCGGACGGCCGGTCTGGACCGGACGTCCGACCCCTGGAGACTACACCAGCCAGAAGGGCCAGCCGACAGAAGTCTATGGCGGCCGGATGACTGACAAGTACCGGACGTCCGACCCTCTCCAGCGACCGGACGCCCGACCTCCTCAGGAAATCCGGCGCCTCCCACATCAAGCCAAAACGACGGAAGTCCGACACCCACCAGACGACTGAGGCTCGGACGACCGACCATGACCGGAAATCCAGCGCCAACCCATCCGAGCCAAAACACCGGATGTCCGACCCCTACCAGACGACCGGAACCTCGCGAGTAACCGGACGTCCGGTAGCTGTCGGACAACCGATGCTTGTCTGCGCACAAAGTGTTGGGCCAAGGCCAATTTACCCTTTTGTACCCCTAGCTTATATATACGACTCCTCCTCCACTTTTCTAAGGTTAGCATTGGTTTAGCTCATACTTGAGATAGAGCTTTGCCCATCCACTTGATACATACTCCATTGGAGACCGAGGCCTCCACAGAGAAGATCCCAAGTGGATTCAAGCCCCCATAAGGGAGGATCCCCTAGTGGATTCAAGACCTCCTCTTGGAGAAGAACTAGCTACTTGTGTCCTTCCTTTGTTGTCTTTGGATCTTTGTGACCTCTTTGTGTTCACGGATCTAGCACATGTGTGATCGTATCCCGTTGATTTGAGTGTTTCCTCCCATTTCCCCTTGTGTTTCTCCTGTTGTGGGATCACCTCCAAATCATGAAAGATCGGCCCTAGGGTGTCCACCCTACATCAGAGGAGGTCTTGAATCCACTAGGGGATCTTCCCAAAGGGGGTCTTGAATCCACTTGGGGGATCTTCTCCTAGGAGGCCTTGGTCTCCAATGGAGTAGGGGTAGAAGTGAATGAGCAAAGCTCTATCTCCGAAATGAGCTATCACTATGCTAACCCTAAAATGGTGGAGGTGGATGAGTATATATAGTCTAGAGGGGCGAAGGGGTACATGGGCCTCGGCCCTAGTCTCTGTGCGCAGACAGGCGCCGGTTTTCTGGTGGCTCACGAGGGTCTGGACGTCCGGTAAGGCTCGCATTTCCAACGTTTTGGCTCTGTAACATCTTCGTCGGATTTTTGGATGGGGTCGGATGTCCGGAGTATCATTCGTCCGGAAGGGCTTGGTCTTCTGGCGTTTTGGCTCTGGACTGAAGGTGTTGGATATCCAGAGAAGGCGGATGTCCGGTCGCCGGAGTGTGTCAGACGTCCGATACTTGTCGGTCGTCCGGCCGCTGTAATGTTCGCTGGCTGGGCCTTCTGGCTGGTGGAGCTTCTAGGTGTCAGACGTCCGACAGGTGTCAGTCGTCCGGTGGATGTAGATTCCTGACAGCTCTTCCTCTTGGTTCTCGCACTCGGTGTCCTCGCCGTCTTGTCCATTGGGTATAGTTTCTCTGAGGCTTCGCTCCAAGTACCTGATCACACACAGGGTCTCCGCTTGAGGTAGTATCCATGTCTCACGTGTGGAGTGTGTAAGTTTGGAGAGGAGTGAGTCCACCTTAGATTCGATAGTCCTTGCTCGAGCTCTAGTGATTGGTCCATGTGGTGTCGTAGGAGACGAAGGTATGTCCATGGGGATGACCGTAGGATGCTCCGCATCATCTCCCCCCTTGGGAAAAATCCGACCTCGGATCGCTCACGTTGTACTTGTCGCGTGGTATGTCGACGCATTGTTGTTGTAGCGTGCAATCACTTTGAAGGGTCCGTCGACTCGTGGTAGTAGCTTGGACTTGCGTTTTTTGGGGAAGCGTTCCTTACGAAGGTGTAGCCACACTAGATCTCCAATGTTGAATATCATGTGTTGCTTATTGATGTTGATCTTGGTCGCGAGTCGGTCTACTTGGTGCTCGATTGATTGTCTTGTATCGTCATGCACCTTCTTGAGATAGCTTGCTCGTGCGCACACGTCCATGTTGATGCTCTCTTGTAGAGGTAGTGGAAGAATGTCCAATGGGGACAAATGATTGAAGTCGTAGACGACCTTGAAGGGGGACTTGCTGGTGATTCAATGTCTTCCTCGATTGTAGGCCGAAGAGAATAAGAGTTTGATTCTGAGGTTGGTGCATAGGGTCTTCCAAAAGTAACTTAGGAACTTGACTCGTGGCCTGAGACAATAATATTTGGCACTCCATGTAGATGCAAGATTTCCCTACAAAAGAGATTGGCAACATGTGAAGCATCGTCTATCTTGTTGCATGGAATAAAGTGTGCCATTTCAGTGAAACGGTCCGCAACAACAAACACGGAATCCTTTCCATTTTTAGTTGTAGGCAAACCAAGCACAAAGTCCATACTTATGATATGGAATAGGAAGTGGCATATAGAGACCATGGGATTGAGCTTTAGACTTAGCTTTGCGACATGTAGGGCATCAGCTGGTGTAGCAGGATACGTCACAAAATATCTTGGGCCAAAAGTGGTTCTTGGAGAGCATAGCCAATGTCTTGTCATGTCCAAAGTGAGCCATAAGTCCTCCTCCATGAGCCTCTTGCAAAAGTAACAAACGAAGAGAAGACTCGGGTATACAAAGATTGTTAGCTCTCATTAGATAATAATCCTTGATGTAATAGCGTTCCCAAGACGTACGCGTCAAGCATTTTGCATAAGGAATAGCAAAAGTAGGATCATGCGCATACAATTCTTTTATGTGCTCAAAGCCAATTACATTCAATTCAAGTTGAGTTACAAGCATGCATTTGCGGGAAAGAGCATCCGCCACAACATTTTCCTTACCTTTGATGTACTTGACAACATAAGGAAATGATTCAATAAACTCACTCCCTTTGGCATGTCGCTTATTCAATTTTCTTTGAACCTTAAGATATTTAAGCGTTTCATGATCCGTATGGATGAAAAATTCATGAGGGCGAAGATAATGTTCCCACACATGCAAGACTCTCACTAAAGCATATAACTCTTTATCATAAATGGGGTAATTAAGTTGTGCTTCGGAGAGTTTCTCACTAAAGTAAGCAATTGGATGCTTCTCTTGCATTAACACACCTCCCATGCCATTACCGCTAGCGTCACAATGGACCTCAAAAGTTTTATCGAAGTTGGGTAATGCAAGTAATGGAGCATGTTTAAGCAAATTCTTAAGCTCATGAAATGCGGTATCTTGGGATGGTCCCAAAACAAATGGTGCATTCTTCTTACTCAAGGCATGCAAAGGTGATGCAATAGTGCTAAAGTCCTTAACGAATCTATGATGGAAACCGGCTAAGCCAAGGAAACTACACACTTGTTGTAAGTTGGTTGGTTCTGGCCAAGTTTTAATAGCATAAATTTTAGCTTCATCTACATGAACACCCTTAGATGACGAAACAAAGCCCAAGAAAACAAGCTTGTCAATGACAAATGTGAATTTCTCCATATTAGCACAAGGGATAATTGATTTTATGCCCCTAGTTGGGTCACACTCGGCAGGTTTACCCCTAGTTTTCGAAAACACTCGTTCACGCCCAAATCACTTTGTTCGTCTTATGCTTTTACCCTTTGACTGTTTGACCAGGAATTCAAAAAAATCATAACAAAATCATACTAACTCATAAAAATGCAAATAAGATATCAAAATGTTAAGAAAAGCATCACCTATATGTGAATGTTATTTGCACTCATGAAAAAAGTGCTGGGAAGTCCCCATCTCAGTTTGAGCTCATATGATCTCGACACAAACTATAAAATCCTTTTTTTAACAAATAAAAAATCTTAAATTTTTTGTGGCAAACATTGGCCAATGTTTTGAGTGCTTGCCATCGGGGAATGACATTCATGGAAGTCGTGGCAAAAAAACAAAATTAGCACTCCAAAATGCTTTTATTTTTTAGCATTGGTTTTGTTTTTTTCACCACGACTTCCACGAATGTCACTCACTTATGAAACTTGGAAAGAACTCAAAACATTGGTAAATGTTTTACACCTAAAAAATTTAGAACTTTTAGAAGTTTTTTCAATTTTTTTGGATTTTACTATTCAAGTTATGATCTTAATCTAAGATGGGGACCTCCTAACACATTTGTCATGAATGCAAACGACATGCACATATAGGTGCTTTTTTATGAACATTTTGATATCTTATTCACATTTTTCTTAGTAAGTATGAATTCATTATGATTTTTTTAAAGTGACAGTCAAACGGTCAAAGGGCAAAAGCATAAGATGAGCAAAGTGGTTTGGGCAGGAACGAGTGTTTTCGGAAACTAGGGGTAAACCTGCCGAGGGGACACAACTAAGGGCACAAAATTAATTATCCCTTAGCATAAAGGCGCTCATTTCGAAGAGTTTGCAAGATGGTTCTAAGATGGGTGACATGATCTTCTAAAGTCTCGCTAAACACAAGTATATCATCAAAGTAGACCACAACAAATATGCCAATATAGGGTTGAAGAACATAATGCATCACACGCATGATAGTACCGGGTGCTTCGGATAAGCCCATATGCATAACTAGCCATTCATACAAGCCAAATTTGTTTTGAAACTGGTTTTCCATTCATCACCTTCTTGAATGCGGATTTGGTATTTGCCATTTTAAGACCTATTTTTGAGAAAATGGTGGCTCCGCTAAGCTCATCTAGCATATCATCAAGGCGCGGAATGGGGCAGCGATAACGAACGGTGATAGCATTAATGGGACGATAGCCAGAACACATGCAAAAAGTACCATCTTTCTTAGGCAAAAGAATAACCGGAACGGCACAAGGACTTAAGCTTTCACATACATGCCCATTGTCAATGAGGTGTTGTACCTGCCTTTGTATTTCCTTGGTTTCTTTGAGGTTTACGCGGTAGGGTGGCTTGTTCGATAACGGTGCGCCGGGGATGAGGTGGATTCGGTGTTCGATGCTGTGTAGTGGAGGTAGACCCGGAGGTAGCTCATCGGAAAAAACGTCCTTGAATTCCTGTAATAGATTAGACAACACTAAAGGTAGATGGTGAGTGGGGTTACTCCTTGCTGCTTCGTCCTTGCACACTAGGACATAATGCATAACACGTGATGGGTTCCCACACACTTCTCTCATCTCTCTTTTTGTAGCGAAAAGCACCAAGTTTTTCTTGTCGCTCATCATGGAGACACTTAACTTGGGCTTGTGGCGCTCACTCTCTTTTTGGTGGCTCACTCTCTCACTATTCTCTCCACGATGGGTGGATGCTTGCTTGCCGGCGATCACTTGACTTGGTGACATAGGTCGTAGCACGTACTCCTTGCCCTTCATCTTGAAGCTATAGTGATTGGTTCGCCCGTTGCGGATGGTGCTGCGGTTGTATCGCCAAGGTCGTCCAAGTAGGAGATGGCAAACGAACATGGGAACCACATCACACTCCAAGGTGTCTCCGTATGCTCCAATCTTGAAGTAGACTTGAACGGTGTGCTCCACTTGAATAGTGCTGGACTCTCTAAGCCATTGGACCTTTTAGGGATGAGGATGCCTCATCTTGACTAGTTGTAGCTTGGAACATAGCTCTTCACTTGCCAAACTGTCACAACTTCCTCCGTCGATGATGACCTTCATGGAACGTCCGTTGATGTCCGCTTTGGTGTGGAAGATGGAGCAACGTTGGTCTTCGTCTTGTTGGTGTTGAAGTGTCAAGACCTTGGAGACAACGAGAGCGGGGCTCGAATCATTATCACAAAAGGCTTGGTCATCTTATCTTCATTCACGCACCGGTGCATGGCTACGTGCTCAAGCGCTTCCATTTCTTCCTCACTTACTGTGTCATAGGTACCGTTGTTGTTGGTGATCATGGTGCGCCGAGTGGGGCACTCAAATGTCTTGTGGCCTCGGTCTTGACATGTGAAGCATTTGATGGAACTTGTCTTGATGGTCTCATCCGGTGGGGTTGTCAATGATGAAGCTCTCGGCTTGAAGTTGCTTGTAGTAGGAGGATGACTATAGATGTCGAAGTTTTCTTGTAACTTGAGTTGTTGCCGATGCTTGTAGGAGGTTTTGTTGATGTAGAAGGTGTTGTAGTCATTGAAGCTTGAGTGTATGAGCCGTATGTCTTGGAAGAGTACTTGGCATATTTGTAATCATCTTGCACTTGTCACTCCGCCTTGGTAGCTTGGTGCACTAGCTCGAGGAGGTTCGTGTATGGTTGGAAATTCACAATCTTCTTGATAGGATGGTTGAGTCCATTCAAGAATCGTGCCATGGTTTGTTCCTCATCTTTCTTGACATTTTCTCGAATCATGGTGATCTCCATTTCCTTGTAGTACTCTTCAACGGACTGGGTGCCTTGCTTGAAGAGTTGAAATTTCTTGAAGATGTTGCAGCTATAGTACGTGGGTACAAAGCACGCTCGCATGACATCCTTCATTTGATTCCATGTTGTGATGGGTGGGTCACCTCTTGCTTCTCGGTGCTCAATGACTTGCTCTCACCAAATGAGGACATAGTCTTGGAACTCTAGAGTTGCAATGGCAATTTTCTTCTCTTCTTCATAGTTGTGTAAGCGAAAGAATTGTCAACCTTCAATGCCCATGAAAGGTAGTCCTCGGGGTCGGTGCTGCCAGAGAACTTAGGAGTGTTGAACTTGAGCTTCCCGTAGCTTTGTTCTTCATTGTGTTGAGGGAGATGGTGGTGACGCTCTTGCCGTGGTGGTCTTGAAGCACTTGCTCCTCGTGCTTAACTTGATTAGCTTGTCGTTGAGGTCGTGGAATTCTTGCACGGTTCCTCATTTCTTGGCATTCCTCAAGGCGTGCGGCTTCTTCTTGTCGCTCTCGTCGGAGGGCCTCTTCTTGTAGACGTACTTGGCGGTTGCGCTCATTGACGACTTTTGTTGCTTTGCATAGCGCATGTTGGGATTCAAGGGCTTGTTCCTCACGACGTTGTTGCTCTTGTCGAGGGTCATCTCCATCTTGATTTTCTTGTTGATCTTGGCATATTGGAACTTCTTCTTGGACCGGAGGGTAATTCGCTTGTCGACGTAGTCGTTCACGTTCCCGGAGGTGTCCTTGTAAACCACTCTCGTGAAATGGGTTTCGGGGAGCTTGATGATCTTCATGGTCTTGACGACATTGTGGGCGAGCTCGAGGTGGACTTGCATTTGAGGACGTATCCGAAGAGTGTCGACTTGAATGGCGCCGTCTTGAGTATGAGGAACTTGTAGAGGAACGGTTGACCATCATGTCTCATATATCTTCCTTGAGAGATTCCATCGATGTGTCAAAGTAGTCTCTTGTACGTTGCTCGGATTGTCGGAAGTCAGTAGCGAGTATGTCAATGTGTTCGCCCAATGCTTCTTGTGCTTGATGCAAAGCTCTTTGTGCACCGACAAGGTGGTTCTTGCTCGATGAAGAGTGGATTGGAAGAAGTGGTTGGCCTATCCATTATCTCAAGCAAATATGTGAGTGGACGAAAGGAATGAACTAGACCAAATGTACCTTATCCGATGTTGAAGATGGATCAATGATCACTCAATAGTGTAACAAGGAAATAGCACAACTGGTACCGGATCAACATGGAGATATTCACCATTGATGATCACCCCATCTCACGTGATGACCGGACATGGGTTGGTTGATTTGGATCATGTATCACTTAGACAACTTGAGGGATGTTGATTTAAGTGGGAGCTCACTAGTAATTTGATTCACTGAATCCATCATCATGAACATAGTCTAAAGTCTTTGCAAATTTATGTTGTAGATCAATGGCTCGTGCTGTAGCTCCCCTGAATTTTAATGCGTTCCTAGATAAAACATAGTTGAAAGAAGATGGAAGCAACTATGCAGACTAGATCTATAATTTGAGGATTATGCTCACTGCTTCATAGAAATTTTATGTCCTTGATGCACCACTAGGTGAACCACCCTGTAGCGACCACACCTCAAACAGTCTGATCTCTGTGCATCAGTGTCATCCCTGGATCGGTAATGCTGACACGCACAGTACTTGAAGGATTTATAATAGAGTAGCAATCACACACTTATTACATCGAATGTCTCAAAAGAGAACTTATTACAATAAATATGGCTTAAGGCCATCTAATACGATAACAACGGAAGGCTTGAAAGATAAAGTGAGTCCATCAACTCCAACGGCATCACTGAGTGAAAGACCACGACCTAAGGCTCCTTACTCGTCGTCTGAAAAGTCTGCAACATGATACGTTGCAGCCCGAAAACGGGTCAGCACATGGAATATGCTGGCAATGTAACACAAGAGAGTAATGAACAGAATAATGCTATCACTACATGCATATATGGCTGGTGGAGGCTGTATGGTTAATATGTTTTGCGAAAAGCCAATTTTTCCCTACAACAAAGGAATATATTTTATTTAACTATCATGGTGGTTGTTAACCATTGAGAATGGTAAACCCCATCTCAATCCCAATTAAAAGTAATCAATAACCCAATCAAATTTTATAATTAAGAGCGATGAGATCCACATGATAATCCAAGAACCAGATACTCAAGATGTCCATAACCGGGGACACGGCTAACCATGATTAGTTTGTACACTCTGCAGAGGTTTGTGCACTTTTCCCCACAAGACTCGATCTCCTCCGTTGAATTTCTTGCACTGCATGATGTTTGAGAAACGGATGACCGAGACACAGTCTTTTCGAAGAGGTCCCCTTAACCGATAGATAGGCCGGTACACCTACAATCCCCTACATCTGCTAGCCCATCATGGAAAGGTTTCCCACAACTTACTCAACTATGCCAGAGCCCATAATGGCATGTGGCTGCACACGGAAGTTTCTAGCATGAATAATCTTATGATCCCTTTGAGCCTGGGTGGCAGTCCATAGGAGAATCACACGGTACCCCGGGATTTCCAAAAAATACAGGCAATCACTGGTTCCCCAGGTGCCTCAATCCACCCAGATGTGTATTAAAGTTGCCACCTTAAGTTGAACCATTAATTAAACAATCTCACAACTTTCATGAATACACTCAAACCCAATCCACGTCTACGAGCATAGCATAGCAATATAAGCAACGTAGAAGTAACTCCCAAGGTTTGATAATAAATAGGTGAATAGGTACTACCTCATCTACTTCCGAAAACCACAATTTAATCAGATCCTAACCATGCAATTGTTTGAGGATTGATCTAATGCAATAAACTGGGTAGTAAGAGGTATGATCAAAGTGTTACTTGCCTTGTTGATGATCCGCGAAACCTAGAGACTCGTAGTAGCACGCTTCGCACTCCGGGTACTCTATCGCAAACAAACAAGCATACAATAAGCAATCAAGCAAGGGCATGGGTAAAACTCAAATAAGAGATCTAACTAGAAAGTTCAACTTAAGAACTCCGGTTTGCAAAAAGAATCAAATCAAACGAAGCAACAAAACTCAAACGGCGAAAGAAACAAGCTTCATTTACTAATCTGGACTAAAGTCAAATTTTACAGTAGCAAAATCTTGTTTAAGTTGGTTAAACAGAAAGAGGGTTTCGAGACGAAACTCTAAGCGCTTGAATCGCCTGATTCCGATAAACGAACGAAAAGTTATACTAAAACGGAAATTGGATCAGAAATCGCGATCGAAAATAATTGCGGAAAATCCGAGAAAAAGAAAAATTGATGAACAGGCTAACGAACGAACGTTCGCTGTCTGCGGCTAAACAGTGAAAACCGTTCGTTAAAACGAACGAACAAACGGGCGTTCGCTTATAACTAAACCGAAAAAAATAAACCGATCTAAAAAAATAAACCACCGGTCTAAAAAAACCGTACGGTTTTCCGAAGAAAACCGGCGGCGGCGACGGCTACCTCCGGCAAGTCTGGCGGCGGGCGGCTCCGGCGAGGCGACGCGGGGCGGCGGGTCGGCGGTGGGGCGGCGCGGCGGTGGCGGCGTCGGGCTAGGGTTTGGGGCGGCGGCGCTGGGCTGCGGCGGCTCGGGCATCGCGACTTATAAAGGCCCCCCAGGCGGTGTCCCCGCTCGGGTACGGCCCGGAGTCGGTTTGACTTTTTTTTAAATAATTCCGATGTGCAGAAAAAGAAATACTAAACGGACTCCAAAAATCCCGAAATAAATTTTCCCCGTCCTCAAAAGATAAGCCGGACAAGGTGAACATTTATTTGGGCCTAAAATGCAATTTTGAAAAAGCATATTTTTTCCTAATTCAAATAAAATAGCGATAAAACTCTGGAAAAAAATCTTATTTCATTTTAATATTAAATCTCCGATATTTCTTTATTTTGAGGAAGTCATTTTATCCTCTCTCTTTTATTTTATAAAAGAAATATTCAAGAGAAAATAATTAAAATCAAACGATCCTCTTTTCAAAATTCGAGAAAGACTCGAATATGAAAATAATGAAATCCCCAACTCTCTCCGCGGGTCCATGAGTTGCGTAGAATTTCTAGGATCAACCAAAATGCAATAAAATATGATATGCAATGATGATCTAATGTATAACATTCCAAATTGAAATTTTGGGATGTTACAAACCTACCCCCCTTAAGATAAATCTCGCCCTCGAGATTCGGGTTGGCTAGAAAATAGGTGAGAGTGATCCTTCCGTAGGTCTTCCTCTCGTTCCCAGGTGGCTTAATCTTCGGTATGGTGACTCCACTGAACTTTACAGAACTTGATCACTTTGTTGCTGTGACACGGCTGGCAAAATCAAGAATCTTACCTGGCTTCTCCTCGTAGGTCAAATCACTATCCAATTGTATCGCTTCCAGCGGTAGTGTATCTCTCGGAGGAATATCAGCCATCTCTACGTGGTACTTTTTCAACTGAGAAACGTGGAACACATCGTGAACTCCTGACAATCCTTTGGGCAATTCCAACTTGTAAGCAACTTCTCCCATACGTTCCAAAACTCTGTATGGTCCCACAAAACGTGGCGCTAACTTTCCCTTAACTCCAAAGCGCTTTACTCCTCGAAGTGGAGATACACGAAGATACACTCTGTCTCCAATTTCGTAAACAGTCTCCTTGCGTTTAGAATCCGCATAACCCTTCTGCCTGGACTGGGCTACCTTGAGCCTATCGCGAATTAGCTTAATCTTCTCTTCAGACTCTTTAATCAAATCTGGTCCAAACAACTGTCGGTCTCCAACTTCGTCCCACAACAACGATGTTCTGCACCTCCTTCCGTACAGTGCTTCGAAAGGGGCCATCTTCAAACTGGCTTGATAGTTGTTGTTGTATGAGAACTCTGCATAAGGCAAATTATCGTCCCAACAAGATCCATAGTCTAGCGCACAGGCTCTCAACATGTCCTCCAGAATCTGGTTGACTCTTTCAGTCTGTCCATCTATCTGGGGGTGAAAAGCTGTACTGAACTCTAGCCTGGTTCCCAAAGTTTGATGCAACTGATTCCAAAACTTTGAAGTAAACTGGGTTCCTCTATCTGATACAATGGTCCTCGGAACTCCATGCAGACATACGATCCTGGTCATGTATATCTTTGCCAACTTAGCACTGGTGTAAGTGGTCTTCACTGGGATGAAATGAGCTACTTTCGTCAAACGATCGACTACAACCCATATCGAGTCATAGCCTGAACGAGTCCTGGGTAATCCCGTGATAAAGTCCATGCCTAGTTTATCCCACTTCCATTCGGGTATCGGCAATGGTTGTAGCAATCCTGCTGGCTTCTGATGCTCTGCCTTCACTCTCTGACATACATCACAAACTGCTACATACTCTGCAATATCCTTCTTCATTCCGGTCCACCAGAAACTATCCTTCAAATCCAGATACATCTTGGTATTTCCTGGGTGAATCGAATATGGCGAATCATGGGCCTCTTGCAGAATCAACTTCCTGATCTCCTGATCATTTGGCACATATACGCGGTCCTCAAACCATAAGGTATCGTGCTCATCCTCACGAAATCCTTTAGCCTTTCCTTTACTCATTCTTTCCTTTATTTCGGCAATCTCCTTGTCCGTCTTCTGAGCTTCTCTGATCTTATCCATCAAAGTAGACTGAATCTCCAATGCTGCTACATAACCTCTCGGAACTATCTCCAAACATAGCTCGCGAAGGTCTTCTGCTAACTCCTTGGGTAATTCTCCGGTCATGAGTGTATTGACATGACTTTTGCGGCTCAACGCATCGGCTACTACGTTAGCCTTTCCGGGATGATAATGCAATCTCATATCATAATCCTTAATGAGCTCTAACCATCTCCTCTGCCTGAGATTCAACTCCTTCTGCGTGAAGATATACTTCAAACTCTTGTGATCCGTGTATACCTCACAATGGTTTCCGATGAGAAAATGTCTCCATGTCTTCAACGCATGCACTACGGCTGCTAACTCCAAATCATGCGTAGCATAATTTAACTCATGGGGTTTAAGCTGTCGTGAGGCATATGAAACAACTCTTCCCTCCTGCATAAGTACGGCTCCAAGTCCTCGACGAGAAGCGTCGCAATACACTTCATAATCCTTGCGTTGATCTGGCAGAATCAACACTGGTGATGTAACCAAGCATCACTTCAACTCCTGAAAACTGGCCTCACATTCCTCAGTCCATTTGAATTTGGTGTCCTTCTTCAACAACTCCGTCATAGGCTTTGCAATCTTTGAGAAATTCTCAATGAACCTCCGGTAGTATCCTGCGAGTCCAAGAAAACTCAGATCTCTCCAACTGACGTGGGTGAGTCCCAATTTGTCACAGTGACAACCTTGGTGGGGTCTACTGCTATTCCTTCTCCGGATATAACATGTCCAAGAAATCCAACTTCCTTCATCCAAAACTCACACTTGCTGAACTTGGCGTATAGCTGATGTTCTCTGAGCTTCCCAAGTACCAAACGCAAATGTTCTTTATGTTCTTCTTCATTCTTCGAGTAGACTAGAATATCATCAATGAACACCAGAACGAACTTATCCAAAAACTCCATAAACACTTTGTTCATGATGTTCATAAAATAGGAGGTGCATTA
The DNA here is from genome assembly GCF_018294505.1 of Triticum aestivum. Lineage (NCBI taxonomy): Eukaryota > Viridiplantae > Streptophyta > Magnoliopsida > Poales > Poaceae > Triticum > Triticum aestivum. The sequence goes on from NC_057796.1 coordinate 181,512,327, forward strand.
GTCAGGCCAAATGACATAACGGTATACTCATACAACCCGTACCTCATGGTAAAAGCTATCTTAGGTATATCCTGCTCTCGAATCTTCAGCTGGTGATACCCTGATCGCAGATCAATCTTGGAAAACACCTTAGCTCCTTGCAGCTGGTCAAACAAATCATTGATCATCGACAGTGGGTACTTGTTCTTGATCGTCACTTCATTTAATCCTCGATAATCAACAACCATCCTTAACGATCCATCCTTCTTCTCCTTTAGAAGTACTGGTGATCCCCAAGGTGACGAACTTGGGCGTATATAACCTTTATCCAGTAACTCCTTAATCTGCTTCTTAATTTCTTCCAAATCCTTTGCAGGCATTCTGTACAGTCTCTTAGATATTGGCCCTGTGCCTGGCAAAAGCTCAATCAAAAACTCAATGTCTCTATCCGGTGGCATGCCTGGCAATTCTTCTGGAAATACATCCGGGAAATCCTTCACCACTGGTACTTCCTCCTGTACAACTCCTGATAAGGAATTTACTTGCGTCCTATTCGGAACATGTCGGGATACATACTTGATCCTTCTTCCTTCTGGGGTGATGAGCAAAATCGTCTTACTGGCGCAATCGATGTTTCCTCCATACATCGATAGCCAATCCATACCCAGAATCACATCCAAACCTTGCGACTCCAATATTATCAGATCTGAGGGGAAAACATGCCTATGGGCAATGGCATCTGAAAACATCCATGGCTTGCCATATACTCTGCTCCGGGTGAGGTTACTAGCATGGGTGTCTTAAGAACTCTAGTGGGCAACTTATACTTATCCACAAATCCCCTTGATATGTATGAATGCGATGCACCAGTATCAAAAGAACGACTGCAGTAAATGACTTAACCAAAAACTTACCTATTACTGCATCTGGCTGAGCTTCAACCTCCTCCACGTTAACGAGGTTCACTTGTCCCCTGTTGAAAGGGTTGGGCTTCTTCCCAGAGCTTCCATTGCCGTTTCCATTCTTGGCTTCAGGACATTCATTGGCGTAATGTCCAGTCTTCTGGCACTTGTAGAAAGTAACATGGCTTAGATCTTTCTTGGCGGGTGTTGCCGGGTTGGAACGGTTCTGTCCGCTACTCCCTCCATTACCATTACCGTTCTTGGGGCCACTATGATTGTGCGAACTTCCTCCATTATGAGTGTGGCCTCCATGGTTATGAACAAGTCCTCCCGAGTTCGGGGTGTAACGGGGTCTCTGCTGGGCTCCAGAATTATACTTCCCTTGTCCATACTTCCTCTTGCGGCTGTCAATCTGCTGCTGCTTCCCTTCAAGCATGAGAGCTCTATCTACCAACTCCTGGTAGTTATTGAAATTTGCCACCATCAATTGCATGCTCAGCTCATCATTCAGTCCTTCCAGAAACTTCTCCTTCTTAGCTGCATCTGTAGCGACGTCATCTGGGGCATCACGTGCTAGCTTACTAAATTCATCCACATACTGGCCAACAGTGTGCCCTCCTTGGCGTAAGTTGCGAAACTCTCGCTTCTTCATGGCCATAGCTCCTGCTGATACATGGGCAGTGCGAAAAGCTTGCTGAAATTGGTCCCATGTCACAGTGTCAATGGGGTAAGTGACTATAAAATTCTCCCACCATGATGTTGCGTGTCCATCAAGCTGATGTGCGGCAAAACGCACTCTCTCCGCATCTGTGCATCCTGCAGTAGTCAACTCCCTTTCAATCTTACGGAGCCAATCATCTGCAACAATCGGCTCGGTGCTACTGGAGAACACCGGCGGATTCAACCTAAGAAAACGGGCTAAGTGATCAACTAGTGGTGGTGGTGGTGGGTTGTTGTTGTTGTTGTTCCCCTGGTTCTGATTCTGGACTAGTATCTGCATCAATGCATTCTGCTGCTGGATCAACTGAGTGAGCTCCGGTGGGAAAGCAAATCCATTGTCGCGTCTCGGAGGCATCTGCCGGGTTTAGAAAAGATGAGAAAACAGAATAGAATGAGGTCTAGGGGGAAAACACTACCCATATGCACATGAGACAAACACAAACATATCACTCAATCAATTCAAACAAGGGCATACAATAGGTCTAGGACTATCGTTACAAAAGTGCTTGGACTATACTATATACATGGGGGAATACTACTACTGATATGCTGGTCGACTAGAAAAACTGCTCGGTCGAAGACTCCATGATATCTGCTCCAGCTTCATCAACATAGTCATCATCGCTATCGTCGGGGTCCGAGTCAGTGTCATCGATGATGATGTAGTTCTCCGGGCAAGTGGAATCGTCATCTTCTCCTCCTGGCGCGGGGTCTCCCATGAAAACTCCTAGCTTCCTTGTCAGGTCGTCATTCTTCTCCACTAATACGATGATCTCCTCCATAAAATCTTCGCGTGTAGCCTTGAGTTCTTCGTCCAGCTCCGTGATCCTTGTCATCACCTTCTTCAAATCTGTCATGCCTGCGCACATCTGGTTCTCCTGGCGTCGAATGTGCTGGTTTAACTCCTGGATGAAAGAGGTAATCGATCTATCCTTCCTGGTGCTGATCATCTCCCATTGCTCACCTCGGCGCTCACAAATCTGGTAGATAGTGTCCTTGAGATCATTGTGGTAAACTTCTCCAATGCGTCCCATGGTAATGTGAGCTGCCATACTCTTTCCTAGACTCCAGGATGGTGCATCAAAGGAAAACTCTATGGGCTCAGTGACTGGCGCGAACGTCCTTCCTAGAACTTGAACTTGAATCATCCAGCGCTCCTCTTCTGGTAAAGTGGCGTTGTAAGTACCGGTGAAGATTGGTATTCCAATGTTCAGGTACCTAGCAACTTCCTTCAAGTGGCGTCCAAAAGGGGTGTCTTCATCTGGTTGCGTGAACTTGATCCTTGCATCGTCCATCCTAAAGAGTAGAAAATGGAGAGGAGTCAGAAATGAGAAGAGAGTAGTGATCTAGGGATTTAGCTTAGTGGTCGTGTCCTACAGTCAGCGTGTGCTCTGATACCATCTTTGTAGCGACCAGTCCTCAAACAGTATGATCTCTGTGCATCAGTGTCATCCCTGGATCGGTAATGCTGACACGCACAATACTTGAAGGATTTATAACGGAGTAGCAATCACACACTTATTACATCGAATGTCTCAAAAGAGAACTTATTACAATAAATATGGCTTAAGGCCATCTAATACGATAACAGCAGAAGGCTTGGAAGATAAAGTGAGTCCATCAACTCCAACGACATCACTGAGTGAAAGACCACGACCTAAGGCTCCTTACTCGTCATCTGAAAAGTCTGCAACATGATACGTTGCAGCCCGAATACGGGTCAACACATGGAATATGCTGGCAATGTAACACAAAAGAGTAATGAACAGAATAATGCTATCACTACATGCATATATATGGCTGGTGGAGGCTGTATGGTTAATATGTTTTGCGAAAAGCCAATTTTTCCCTACTGCAAAGGAATATATTTTATTTAACTATCATGGTGGTTGTTAAACATTGAGAATGGTAAACCCCATCTCAATCCCAATTAAAAAGTAATCAATAACCCAATAAAATTTTATAATAAGAGTGATGAGATCCACATGATAATCCAAGAAACTAGATACTCAAGATGTCCATAACCGGGGACACGGCTAACCATGATTAGTTTGTACACTCTGCAGAGGTTTGTGCACTTTTCCCCACAAGACTCGATCTCCTCCGTTGAATTTCTGGCACTCCATGATGTTTGAGAAACAGATGACCGAGACACAGTCTTTCCGAAGAGGTCCCCTTAACCGATAGATAGGCCGGTACACCTACAATCCCCTACATCTGCTAGCCCATCATGGAAAGGTTTCCCACAACTTACTCAACTATGCCAGAGCCCATAATGGCATGTGGCTGCACACAGAAGTTTCTAGCATGAATAATCTTATGATCCCTTTGAGTCTGGGTGGCAGTCCATAGGAGAATCACACGGTACCCCGGGATTTCCAAAAAATACAGGCAATCACTGGATACCCCAGGTGCCTCAATCCACCTAGATGTGTATTTAAGTTGCCTCCTTAAGTTGAACCATTAATTAAAAATCTCACATCTGTCATGAATACACTCAAACCCAATCCACGTCTACGAGCATAGCATCGCAATATAAGCAACGTAGAAGTAACTCCCAAAGGTTTGATAATAAACAGATGAATAGGTACTACCCCATCTACTTCCCAAAACCCACAATTTAATCAGATCCTAACCATGCAATTGTTTAAGGATTGATCTAATGCAATAAAACTGGGTAGTAAGAGGTATGATCAAAGTGTTACTTGCCTTGCCGATGATCCGCGAAACCTAGAGAATCGTAGTAGCACGCTTCGCACTCCGGGTACTCTATCGCAAACAAACAAGCATACAATAAGCAATCAATCAAGGGCATGTGTAAAACTCAAATAAGAGATCTAACCAGAAAGTTCAACTTAAGAACTACGGTTTGCAAAAAGAATAAAATCAAACGAAGCAACAAAACTCAAACGGCGAAAGAAACAAGCTTCGTTTACTAATCTGGACTAAAGTCAAATTTTACAGTATAAATCTTGTTTCAGTTGGTTAAACAGAAAGAGGGTTTCGAGACGAAACTCTAGGCGCTTGAATCGCCTGATTCCGATAAACGAGCGAAAAGTTATACTAAAATGAAAATCGGATCAGAAATCGCGATCGAAAATAATCGCGGAAAATCCGAGAAAAAGAAAAACTGACGAATAGGCTAACGAACGAACGTTCGCTGTCTGCGGCTAAACGGTGAAAACCGTTCGTTAAAACGAACGAACGGGCGTTCACTATATAACTGAACCGAAAAAAATAAACCGATCTAAAAAAATAAACCGTGGGTCTAAAAAAACCATACGGTTTTCCGAAGAAAACCGGCGGCGGCGACGGCGGCTACCTCCAGCAAGGGCGGCGGCGGTGGCGGCGGCGGGCGGCTCCGGCGAGGCGACGCGGGGCGGCGGGTCGGCGGCGGTGCGACGCGGCGTCGGCGGCGAGGTCGCGCGGCGGCGGCGGCAGCATCGGGCTAGGGTTTGGGCGGCGGCGCTGGGCTGCGGCGGCTCGAGCGTCGCGACTTATAAAGGCCGCCCGGGCGGTGTCCCGCTCGGGTACGGCCCGGAGTCGGTTTGACTTTTTTTTAATAATTCCGACGTGCAGAAAAAGAAAGAAAAGAAATACTAAACTGACTCCAAAAATCCCGAAATACATTTTCCCCGTTCTCTAAAAATAAGCCGGACAAGGTGAACTTTTATTTGGGCCTAAAATGCAATTTTGAGAAACACATATTTTTTTCCTAATTCAAATAAAATAGGGATAAAACTCTGGAAAAAAAATCTTATTTGATTTTAATATTAAATCTCCGATATTTCATTATTTTGAGGAAGTCATTTTATCCTCTCTCTTTTATTTTAATAAAAGAAATATTTCAGAGAAAAATAATTAAAATCAAACGATCATCTTTTTTGAAAATTCGAGAAAGACTCGAATATGAAAATAATGAAATCCCCAACTCTCTCCGCGGGTCCTTGAGTTGCGTAGAATTTCTAGGATCAACCAAAATGCAATAAAATATGATATGCAATGATGATCTAATGTATAACATTCCAAATTGAAAATTTGGGATGTTACAAACCCGCTCCCGCAAACCTGGACGCTATGAACGTTTGGCAGACAAGAAATGATGACTACTCGATAATTCAGTGCGCCATGCTTTACGGCTTAGAACCGGGGCTCCAAAGATGTTTTGTGCACCACCGACCATATGAGATGTTCGAGGAGATGAAATTGGTATTTCAGGATCATCTCAGGTTGATAGGTATGACACCTCTGACAAGTTCTTTGCTGCAAGACGGAGGCTGCTACATAGTGGGTTCTCATCCTTCAGAGACTACCAGTGTAATAGGAGCATACGTTGACAAAAGGATCACCCTAAGATGATCATCTCATGGCTATTGGGAACGAATCAAATCAGATGGTTCTATTTCTGAACCTTTCTGACTTGCTCCTAAGGAAGCAAGGTCGAAAGGATTGAAAAAGTCAGTCATTCACAACCACTTATGAAGGATTCCTCGAAAAGTTAAGGATTAGTAGTCCTTTTTTGGAATTGATTTTGAAAAAGAATTGATTCAGTCTTGTACATATGCGAGGAAGGTAATCAAAAAAGAGAGAAGAGGAGTTCTTCTTTCTTTTATCACTTAGGAGTCGTGCGAGATGAAAGTCTCATGCATGGTTTTTCATGAGAGAAAGAAGCGAGGAATCCTATTTTCGACTCTGACTCCTCCACTCCAGTTGTTGCTTTTCTTTCTGTTACTTCGGAAGTAGCTGCTTCAGCTTCAGCCACGCGAATTCTCGATATTCCTTTTTATTTCTCATCAAACAAATGTCATCTTCTTCTGGAAATCCTAGCTATTCTTAGCATGATTTTGGGGAATCACCTTGCTATTACTCAAACAAGCATGAAACATATGCTTGCATATTCTTCCATAGGGCAAATCAGATATGTAACTATGGGAATAATTGTTGGAGACTCAAATGATGGATATGCAAGCATGATAACTTATATAATGTTATATATCTCCATGAATCTAAGAACTTTTGCTTGCATTGTATTATTTGGTCTACGTACCGGAACTAATAACATTCGAGATTATGCAGGATTATACACGAAAGATCATTTTTAGGCTCTCTGTTTAGCCCTATGTCTCTTATCCCTGGGAGGCCTTCCTCCACTAGCAGGTTTCTTCGGAAAACTCTATCTATTCTGGTGTGGATGGCAAGCAGGCATATATTTCTTGGTTTCAATAGGACTACTTACGAGTGTTATTTCTATCTAAAATTAATCAAGTTATTAATGACTGGACGAGACAAAGAAATAACACCTTATGTGCGAAATTATAGAAGATCCCCTTTAAGATCAAACAATTCCATCGAATTGAGCATGCTTGTATGTGTGATAGCATCTACTACACCAGGAATATCAATGAACCTCATTCTTGCAATTGCTCAGGATACCCTCTTTTAGCTTCTAGGTCCATTTCTTAGTTCAAGATCCCTCTTACTAATTGGAATAAAAGAATTAGTAGATCTGTTCCGCCCAAAATGGGAATGGGCACTAGGGTTATGAACTTATAATCATGGAATCAACTCAATCATCAGGTTATAAGTTCATTCCATACCGAACCAGACTGTGCACATTTTTATTATGAGAATGGGTCATTCAAGCCTATGGAAATAGGACACTATATTTACATATAAATCCCTATGTCCTTACATTCTATTTAGGATTAGGAATAGGTGTAATTAGACCTGCTTTTGACATATCTATCTTATTCTAATTTGGGTACCATATGCACCTCTTTGGGCTTCTATTGAATCGAGAAATTGGATTGTACATCTTTCATCTTTTTGATTTTGATATCGATTTTGATACATATAAGGTGTCCTATGAATAATGCAAATCGAAGCTATTTGATGTCTGACTCAGGCCTATATGACTGATCGATCGAAATACTCCAAGACTCCACCTTTGTCATATATTCCATATATCACATTAGATAGATATCATATGCATGGAATATAATTCACTTTCAAGATGCCTTGATGGTGAAATGGTAGACACGCGAGACTCAAAATCTTGTGCTGAAGAGTGTGGAGGTTCGAGTCCTCTTCAAGGCATAATATGGGGAATGCTCATACCTCCGTTAGTGAGCAGGCACTCAAGATGTCTGGGTACTGCAATCATTGAATCAGTTAGGAGTTAATCTTTCAGATGAAGTAGTGATTGACCGAGTTCTCCAGTCACTTCCACCAAGCTACAAGAACTTCGTAATGAACTATAACATGCAAGGGATGGAGAAAATGACCCCCGAGCTATTCGCGATGCTTAAGGCCGCAGAACTAGAAATGTGGATGGAGCATCAAGTGTTGATGGTTAATAAAGACCAGTAGTTTCAAGAAGGGCAAGAAGGGAAACTTCAAGAATGGCAAGCCAGTTGCCGCCCTCGGGAAGAAACCCAAGGCTGGAACCACACCTGAGACTGAGTGCTTCGATTGCAAGAGGAATGGGCACTGGAAGCATAATTGTCCCAAGTACTTGGCAGATAAGAAGGTTGGCAACGTCAAGAAAGGTATATTTGATATACATGTTACTGATGTGTACCATAATAGTGCTCGTAGTAGCGCCTGGTGATGACCCACAAGTATAGGGGGTCATGTAGTCCTTTTGATAAGTAAGTGTGTCGAACCCAACGAGGAGCAAAAGGAAATGACAAGTGGTTTTCAGCAAGGTAATTTCTGCAAGCACTGAAATAAACAGTGACAGGTAGTTTGATAGCAAGATAATTTGTAACGGACAAGTAACAGCAACGATAAATAAAGTGCAGCAAGGTATCCCAATCCTTTTGTGGCAAAGGACAGGCCAAAATGGTCCGTTATAATAAGCAAAGTGTTCTTGAGGGTACACGGGAATTTCATCTAGTCACTTTCATCACGTTCGCTACTTTGATAATTTCATATGTGGGTGGACCTGTCCTTGGGTGTTGTTCTTACTTGAACAAGCCTCCCACTTATGATTAACCCCCTCGCAAGCATCCACAACTACGAGAAAAGTATTAAGATAAAATCTAACCATAGCATTAAACATTTGGATTCAAATCGGTCCCTTATGAAGTAGCACATAAACTAGGGTTTAAGCTTCTGTCACTCTAGCAACCCATCATCTAATAACTACTCCACAATGCATTCCCTCAGGCGCAAAGATGGTGAAGTGCCATGTAGTTGACGTTCACATGACACCACTAATGGAATCACAACATACATATCATCAAAATATCGAACACATATCAAGTTCGCATGATTACTTGCAACATGATTTCTCCCGCGACCTCAAGAACAAAAGTAACTACTCACAAATGATAATCATGTTCAAGATTAGAGGGGTATTAAATAGCATAATGGATTTGAACATATAATCTTCCACTAAATAAACCATATAGTAATCAACTACAAGATGTAATCAACACTCCTAGTCACCCACAGGTACCAATCTGAGGTTCCGGTACAAAGATTGAACATAAGAGATGAACTAGGGTTTGAGAGGAGATGATGTTGTTGAAGATGTTGATGGAGATTGGCCTCCCAAAGATGAGAGGGTTGTTGGTGATGACGATGGCTTCGATTTCCTCCTATGGGAGGGCAGTTCCCCCGACGGAATCGCTCTGCTAGAGGGCAAAATTGCTCCTGCCCCAGTTCCGCCTTGAGACTGCGGCGCTCCATATCGAAAGTCTTCTGCTTATTTTTTGTAGGTCAAAATAACCTATATACCAGAAGATGGGCACCGGAGGTGGGCCGGGCTGGCCAAAACCCACCAGGGCGCGCCCTGGTGTATTGTGGTCACCAGGTGGCCCCCCTCTGGTAGTTATTTGCTCCAGTATTTTTTATATACTCCAAAATAATTCTTCATAAATTTTCAGCTTATTGGGAGTTGTGTAGAGTAGGTAACTCTGACGTAGCTTTTTCAGGTCCAAAATTCCAGCTGCCGGCATTCTCCCTCTTTGTGTAAACCTTGCATATTATGAGAGAAAAGGCATTAGAATTACTCCATAAAGCATTATTATGCATAAAAATAGTAAAATAATAGTAATAAAACATGATGCAAAATGGACGTATCAACTCTCCCAAGTTTAGACCTCGCTTGTCCTCAAGCGAAAACCAAAATCAAAAAACATGTCTACATGCTTAGAGAGAGAGAGAGGTGTCGGTACAAACAAAATACAGACATAGAAGCATCATGCATATTATTATAACAGCAACAACTTTATCATATAAGTTCTCATGAATAAGTAACAATTCCTCACAACATCAAAGTAAAATCATAAACTCTATTGAAAACTGACAAAATGTGTTCTCAGTCAACTTTGCAATTACAATTCATCATATTTTCAGGAAGGGTCTCATATCGGAGCCTTTTGGCAAGTCTACACACTCAACCATCATTTAATCTTCTATGATTGCTAATGCTCACCTCATACACATGAGCAAAAAGTTTCAACCGGACACACAGAAAGATAGGAGCTTATAGTTTCACCTCCCAACTTGCTCACCCCAAGGGTGATGTCAACAATAATAACTCATGTCTACTGATATCCAACTGGATATATGTGCCTAGATATGTCCTCACCACATGCTGCTTGCTAAAGGGAAAAATAAAAAGGAATAGAAGAAGATACTTTGACTCTTGCATAAAACATAAATACATAAAGTAAAATATAGGCCCTTCGCAGAGGGAAGCAGAGGTTGCCATGCGCTTTTAAGTTTGTGTGCTCAATATCTTAGTGCAAAATAACGTCACGTTATATTGCCCCTTATGATAGCAAACTTTATTATGCAGTCCGTCACTTTTATTACTTTGCCATCACAAGTTCGTACAACGCTCAATTTTCTCTTACACTAAATGGTCAAACACATTTAGAAGCAATGTTTATTGCCTTTTCGCACCGATGACAACTTACTTGAAGGATCTTGCTCAATCCATAGGTAGGTATGCTGGACTCTCAACACAAGATTTTGGGTTTAAGGGTTTTTGGATGCACAAGTAGTATCTCTACTTAGTGCGGAATTTTTGGCTAGCAAAGGTATTGGGCAAGCACCACATGTTGAAGGATCTATGACAATATAACTTCTATGTGAATATGAACAAACATAAATCATTACGTTGTCTTCCTTGTCCAACGTCAACCGTTTTGACATATAATATTTTGATGGGGGATCACAATCATAAAATACGTCCATGATAGTCTATTTGCATGTGAATCTTCTCTTCCCTTATTAATTCTTTCATGAATTGCATCATTGACCAATGCTATGTTTGTCAACTTTCAACAAATTTTACCACTTGTACTTTTCCCTATGTGATGTCATTACTTCCCATAAGATTAGCATATGATCTTTTTCATTATTTCCTTATCTTTTTATTGAAACATAAAAGGAAAGAGACAAAACTCAACTAACTTCATTATATAACTTTCACTCGATTACATAGAAAGAAAGATCACGAAACTAATACTTGAGAATAGATCAAGCTAACTTTTATTCAACTAATTCAAAGGATAACTAAAGATCGAACTAAGATAGATAAAGGTAAGGAAAGCGGTGGTGATACGATACGGGGGAACCTCCCCGAGTTTGGCACAAGCCAAGGGGAGTTCCCATACCCGTTACTCAAGTCTCCATTGGTGGTGAAGATGATGATGGTGGTGGTGTTGAGGTAGTAGAGAGCTTATCCTCCGGCTTCCATGGCAGCGGCTCACCATCATAAGAGGAAGCGCGAGTCTCACGAGTCCTGCAACTTGCAGCTAAACTCATACCTTTAAATCTTGCCTCGTATTCAAAGACTTGATTTTGGAGATCATAGATTTGGCTTTGCAGAAAATTGATTTGCTCGTTGAGGGTGAAGACGGTGTCCTTCATAGACCGACCATCCACCTTGTGATCACGGGTGAAATCCGTAATCATGAGGTGATTGGCATTGAGTGCATGGTCCACCATCCCCTTGCACTTAAAGACCTCCTGCTCCATAGCTTCAAGCCTGGCCTCCTTGGTTCTAGTCTTCTTAGGACCTTGAACATCCCGGATGTGGAGCACCCCCTCACACATCTCGATGGTTTGAGGGTGCTTCATCACCTCGGACAAGTAAGGGTTGATTACCCTCTCGAAGAACTTGTCCTTGGAGGAGCTCGTTGCGGCCATGGCGATCTAGATCTGTCAGAGAACAGCAAAAAACAAGAACAAAGGATTTCTTTGCGATACAATGGTCAATACATTCAGGGGGGTATATAAAGACTTTTTATCTTGGGAAACAAGCAAAAAGGAGGAAAACGGAGTCGGGAAGGTTTCCGAGGTGGGCACAAACCACCTGGGCGCGGCAGGCAAGGCATGTGCGCCCTCGTGTATCGTGCCCTCCTCGGTTGCCTTCCTGGTTATTTCTTATTTTCCTAATTTTTATAATATTCCAAAACTGACAGAAAATATTTTTGCGGACTTTTTGGAGTCCATTTACTAACCGTATCACATACCTCCTTTTTTCACGATTCAGGTGTATTCCGAAAGGTCTAACTTATGTGTTCCTGATATGTCCATTTTGCATCATGTTTACCTACTGTTATTTATAATGTTTTATGCATAATAATCTTTTTTGGAGTAATTCTAATGCCTTTTCTCTCATAATATGCAAGGTTCACACAAAGGGGGAGAATTCCGGTAGCTGGAAATCTGGACCTGAAAAAGCTATGTTAGGCTACCTATTCTGCACAACTCCAAATGAGCTGAAACATCATGATGATTTTTTGTTGAATATATAAGAAATACTGGAGCAAATAACTACTGGAGGGGGGCCACCTGGTGAGCACAAGACACCAGGCCGTGCTACGCCCCCCAGGCGCGCCCTAATGGATTGTGCTCAGCCTAGCCCACCTCCGATGCCCATCTTCTGTTATATAAGTCATTTTGACCTAGAAAAATAAGGAGAGGACTTTCGGGACCAAGCGCCGCCGTCTCAACGCGGAACATGGGTAGGAGCACTTTTGCCCTCCGGCGGAGCGATTCCGCCGGGGGAACTTCCCTCCCGGAGGGGGAAATCATCGTCATCATCATCACCAACAACTCTCCCATCTTTGGGAGGGCAATCTCCATCAACATCTTCAACAACACCATCTCCTCTCAAACCCTAGTTCATCTCTTGTGTTCAATCTTTGTACCAGAACTATAGATTGGTACTTGTGGGTGACTAGTAGTGTTGATTACATCTTGTAGTAGATTACTATATGGTTTATTTGGTGGAAGATTATATGTTCAGATCCAATATGCTATTTAATACCCCTCTGATCTTGAGCATGATTATCATTTGTGAGTAGTTACTTTTGTTCTTGAGGTCACGGGAGAAATCTTGTTGCAAGTAATCATGTGAATTTTATATGTGTTCGATATTTTGATGGTATGTATGTTGTGATTCCCTTAGTGGTGTCATGTGAACGTCGACTACATGACACTTCACCATATTTGGGCCTAAGGGAATGCATTGTGGAGTAGTAATTAGATGATGGGTTGCGAGCGTGACAGAAGCTTAAAACCCTAGTTTATGCGCTATTCCGTAAGGGACTGAATTGGATCCAAAAGTTTAATGCTATGGTTAGAATTTATTCTTTATACTTTTCTCGTAGTTGTGGATGCTTGAGAGGGGGTTAATCATAAGTAGGAGGTTGTTCAAGTAAGAACAACACCCAAGCACTGGTCCACCCACATATCAAATTATCAATGTAGTGAACACGAATCAAACCAACATGATGAAAGTGACTAGTTGAATTCCCGTGTACCCTCAGGAACGCTTTGCTTATCAAAAGAGACCGTTTTGGCCTGTCCTTTGCCTCAAAAGGATTGGGCTACCTTGCTGCACTTTTTTTACTACCATCGTTACTTGCTCGCTACAAATTATCTTGCTATCAAACTAGTCATTACCTATAATTTAAGTGCTTGTAGAAAATACCTTGCTGAAAACCACTTGTCATTTCCTTCTACTCCTCGTTGGGTTCGACACTCTTACTTATCGAAAGGACTACGATTGATCCCCTATACTTGTGGGTCATCAAGGCTCTTTTCTGGCGCCGTTGCCGGGGAGTGAAGCACTCTTGGTAAGTGGAAATTGGTAAGGAAAAATTATTACTACATGCTGAAATTTATTGTCACTTGTTACTATGGAGAACAATCCTTTGAGGGGTTTGTTCGGGGTATCTTCATCTCGATCGGAACCACAATTAGTTACCCCTCAACCCACTGCACCTACTGAAAATAGTGAATATGAAATTCCTTCAGGTATGATAGAACAACTGCTAGCTAATCCTTATGCAGGAGATGGAACCGAACATCCTGATATGCACTTGATATATGTGGATGAAATTTGTGGATTGTTTAAGCTTGCAGGTTTACCCGGAGATGAAGCTAAGAAGAAGGTTTTCCCTTTATCTTTGAAGGTAAAGGCATTGTCATGGTATAGGCTATGCGATGATATTGGATCTTGGAATTGGAATCGATTGAAACTGGAGTTTCACCAAAAAAATTATCCTATGCATCTAGTTCATCGTGATAGGAATTATATATATAATTTTTGGCCTCGTGAAGGAGAAAGTATCGCTCTAGCTTGGGGGAGGCTTAAGTCAATGTTATATTCATGCCCCAATCATAAGCTCTCGAGGGAAATTATCATTCAGAATTTTTATGCTCGACTTTCTCGTAATGATCAATCCATGCTTGATACTTCTTGTGTCGGTTCTTTTATGAAGAAGACTATTGAATTCAGGTGGGATCATTTAGAAAGAATTAAACGCAACTCTGAAGATTGGGAACTCGAGGAAGGTAAAGAGTCACGTGTTAAGCTTAAGTTTGATTGTGTTAAATCTTTTATGAATACTTTTCAAAAGTTTAGCACTAAATATGGACTTGACTTTGAGATAGTAGCCTCCTTTTGTTAATCATTTGCTACTCATGTTGATCTCCCTAAGGAGAAGTGCTTTAAGTATCACCCACCTATTAAAGAAGAAACTAAAGAACCAGTAATAGCTAAAGATGAAACTATTATTTATAATGTTGAACCAGTTGTTCCTACTGCCTATATTGAAAAACCACCTTTCCCTGTTAGGATGAAGGAACATGCTAAAGTTTCAATTGTGGTCAATAAAATTTATATTAGAACTTCCAAACCTGCTGAAAAAATCAAAGTAGAACCTAGTGTTACTATGGTTAAAGATCTCCTGGTTGAAAATATAGATGGGCATGTTATTTACTTCTGTGATGAAGCTGCTAGAATTGCTAAACCCGATAAAAAAGATAAACATAAACCCGTTGTTGGCATGCCCGTTGTCTCGGTTAAAATAGGAGATCACTATTATCATGGTCTATGCGACATAGGTGCTAGCGTGAGTGCTATTCCTTTTATCTTATATCAAGAAATTATGAATGACATAGCACCCACTGAAATAGAAGACATATATGTTATATTAAACTTGCTAATAGAGACACCATCACACCACTTGGGATTGTTAGAGATGTTAAAGTCTTATGTGGGAAAATAAAATATCCTACTGAACACCGTTATCTTTGGTAGACCTTTCTTGAACACCGTTAATGCTAAAATAGATTGTGAGAAACAAACTGTCGGTTTTAGCTTTGGTGATGATTCTCATGAGTTATATTTTTCCAAGTTTAGTAGAAAACCTCATAAAAAAGAATTGCCTAGTAAGGATGAAATAATTGGTCTTGCTTCTATTGTTGTACCTCCTACTGATCCTTTAGAACAATATCTGCTAGACCATGAAAATAATATGCATATGCATGAAAGAAATGAAATAGGTAAGATTTTCTTTGAACAACGTCCTCTGCTTAAAGACAATTTGCCTATTGAAACTCTAGGAGGTCCTCCTCCACCTAAAAGGTGATCTTGTGTTTGAATTAAAACAGTTACCTGGCACTTTGAAATATGCTTATCTCGATGAGAAAAAGATTTATCCTGTTATTATTAGTGCTAACCTTTCAGAACATGAAGAAGAAAGATTATTGAAAGTTCTAAGGAAGCACCGAGCTGCTATTGGATATACTCTTGATGATCTTACGGGCATCATTCCTACTCTATGTCAGCACAAGATTAATATGGAAACCTGATGCTAAACCCATTGTTGATCACCAACGTCGGTTAAATCCGAAGATGAAAGAAGTGGTAAGAACAGAAATATTAAAACTTCTAGAAGCAGGTATAATCTATCCTACAGCTGATAGTAGATGGGTAAGTCCTGTCCATTGTGTCCCTAAGGAAGGAGGTATTACTGTTGTTCCTAATGATAAGAGTGAACTTATTCCACAAAGAATTGTTACAGGCTATAGAATGGTAATTGATCTAAGAAAATTAAACAAAGCAACTAGAAAAGATCATTACCCTCTACCATTTATTGATCAAATGCTAGAAAGATTATCGAAGCACACACATTTTTGCTTCCTTGATGGATATTTTGGTTTTTCACGGATACCTGTTTCTCAACCTGATCAAGAAAAGACAACTTTTACTTGTCCTTTTGGAACTTATGCTTATAGACGTATGCCTTTTTGTTTATGCAATGCACCTGCTACCTTTCAAAGATGTATGACTGCTATATTCTTTGAGCTTTTTGAAAAGATTGTTGAGGTTTTCATGGATGACTTTTGTGTTTATGGGAAGTCTTTTGATGATTGTTTAAGCAATCTTGATCGAGTTTTGCAGAGATGTGAGCAAACAAATCTTGTCTTGAAGTGGGAGAAGTGCCACTTTATGGTTAACGAAGGTGTTGTTTTGGGCCATAAAATTTCTGAAAGAGGTATTGAGGTGGACAAAGCTAAGGTTGATGCAATTGAGAAAATGCCATGTCCTAAAGATATCAAAGGTATTCGTAGTTTCCTTGGTCATGCTGGTTTCTATAGGAGATTTATCAAAGACTTTTCTAAAATTTCTAGGCCTCTTACAAATCTTTTGCAAAAGGATATTCCTTTTGTTTTTGATGATGATTGTTTAGAAGCCTTCGAAACACTCAAGAAAGCATTAATTTCTGCACCTATTTTTCAACCACCTGATTGGAACTTGCCTTTTCAAATTATGTGTGATGCTAGTGATTATGTTGTTGGTGCTGTTCTAGGACAAAGAGTTGATAAGAAATTAAATGTTATTCATTATGCTGGTAAAATCTAGACAGTGCCCAACGAAATTATGCTACTACTGAAAAAGAATTTTTAGCAGTTGTGTTTGCTTGTGATAAATTCAGATCTTACATTGTTGATTCTAAAGTAATTGTTCAGACTGATCATGCTGCAATAAAGTATCTTATGGAAAAGAAAGATGCCAAACCTAGGCTTATTCGATGGATTCTCTTGCTACAAGAATTTGATTTGCATATCATTGATAGAAAAGGAGCGGAGAACCCCATAGCTGATATCATGTCTAGGTTGGAGAATGTTCTTGATGACCCACTACCTATTGATGATAGTTTTCCAAATGAGTAATTAGCTGCAATAAATGTTTCTAATAGTACACCTTGGTATGCCGACTATGCTAATTATATTGTTGCTAAATACATACCCCCTAGCTTTACTTATCAACAAAAGAAAAAATTATTCTATGATTTAAGACATTACTTTTGGGATGACCCACATCTTTATAAAGGAGTAGATGGTATTATTAGACGTTGTGTACTTGAACATGAACAAATCCTACGAAAATGTCACTCGGAAGCTTATGGAGGGCATCATGCGGGAGACGGAACTACTCACAAGGTATTGCAATCTGGTTCTTATTGACCTACTCTCTTCAAGGATGCCCGTAAGTTTGTTTTAAATTATGATGAATGTCAAAGAATCGGTAATATTAGTAGCGTCAAGAAATTACTATGAATTATTCACTTGCTGTTGAACCATTTGATGTTTGGGGATTTGATTACATGGGACCTTTTCCTTCCTCTAATGGGTATACTCATATTTTGATTGTTGTTGATTATGTTACTAAGTGGGTAGAAGCTATTCGAACTAGTAGTGCTGATCACAACACCTCTATTAAAATGCTTAAAGAAGTTATTTTCCCAAGGTTTGGAGTCCCTAGATATTTAATGACTGATGGTGGTTCACACTTTATTCATGGTGCTTTCCGTAAAATGCTTGCCAAGTATGATGTTAACCATAGAATTGCATCACCCTATCATCCTCAGTCTAGTGGTCAAGTTGAACTTAGAAATGGAGAAATAAAATTAATTTTACAAAAGACTGTCAATAGGTCCTGGAAGAATTGGTCTAAGAAATTGATGATGCACTTTGGGCTTATAGAACAGCATATAAAAATCCTATGGGTATGTCTCCTTATAAAATGGTTTATTGAAAAGCTTGTCATTTGCCTCTTAAGTTAGAACACAAAGCCTATTGGGCAATTAAAGAACTCAACTATGATTTCAATCTTGCTGGTGAGAAGAGGTTATTTGATATTAGCTCACTAGATGAATGGAGAACCCAAGCTTATGAAAATGCCAAGTTATTTAAAGAAAATGTTAAAAGATGACATGATAAAAGAATCCAAAAGCGTGAGTTCAAGGTTGGAGAATATGTTCTTTTGTACAACTCTTGTTTCAGATTCTTTGTAGGAAAACTCCTCTCCAAATGGGAAGGACCCTACGTTATCTAGGAGGTTTATCGATCTGGAGCTATCAAAATAAATAATGCCAAAGGTACTAACCCGAAGGTTCTTAATGGGCAACGAATAAAACATTATATTTCAGGTACGCCCATTAATGTTGAAAGCAATATTATCCAAACTATGACACCGGAAGAACACATAAAAGAAACCTTCTGGAACACTCCAGAATCGTGAAAAAATGAGGTACGTGATACGGTAAGTAAACGGACTCCAAAAAATCTGCAAAAAATATTTTTTGTCCATTTTAGAATATAAAAAAATTAGGAAAACAAGAAACAACGAGAAGGCACCCCTGGTGGGAACAAGACACCAGGGCATGCCTGGCTTGCCAGGCGCGCCCAGGTGGGTTGTGCACGCCTCGGGTACCTTTCGGACTCCATTTTTCTTCCGTTTGCTTGTTTCCCAAGATAAAAAAAAATCTTTATATACCCCCCGAACCTATTGACCTCCGTATCGCGGAGAAATCTCCTGTTTTCTTTTCCTTGCTGTTTGCTGACAGATCTAATCCACCATGGCCGCTTCAAGCTCCTCCAAGGACAAGTTCTTCGAGAACGTCATCAACCCATATTTGCGAGAGGTGATGCAGCACCCTCAAGCTATCCAGATGCGTGAGGGGGTGCTCCACATCCGCGATGTGCAAGGCCCCAAGGGGACTGGATCCGTGGTGGCTAGGCTTGAAGCTATGGAGCAGGAAGTCTTCCGGTGCAAGGGGATGGTGGAACGTGGACTCTATGCCAATCATCTCATGATCGCGGACTACACCCGTGATTCAAGGTGGATGGCAAGTCCATGAAGGACATCGTCTTCTTCTTCAACGAGCAAATCAACTTCCTCCAGAGCCAGATCTACGACCTTCAAAACCAAGTCTTTGAATATGAGGCAAGGTTTAAAGGTATGAGTTTGGTTGCCAGTTGCAGGACCCGCGAGACTCACTCCTCTTCTTATGATGGTGCGCCTCTGCCATGGAAACCCGAGGACAAGATCGCTACCACTTCATCACCACCACTTCCTTCTTCATCACCAAAAGAAAATTGAGTATCGGGTATGGGCACTCCCCTTGGCTTGCGCCAAGCTTGGGGGAGGTGCCTCGGTATCGTATCACCTCCACTATCTTTTGCCTTTAGTTACCTTAGTTCGATCCATAGTTATCTTTTGCTTTAGATGAATAACAGTTTAGTTCGATCCTTTCTTTTCGAGAGTTTGCTTAGTGATCTATCTTTGTAATCATATGCGAGATATAAGTTTAGTTTGAGTTTTGCTTTCTTTACTTTCATGTTTCAATAAAAAGAAAGGAAATAAATGAAAAAGAACATATGCTAATCTTATTGTAAGTAATGACACCACATAAGGAAAAGTATAAGTAGAAAATTTTGTTGGAGATTGACAAACATAGCATTGGTCAATAATGCAATTCATGAAAGAATTAATAAGGGAAGAGAAGATTCACATGCAAATACACTATCTTGGAAATCTTTTGTGATTGTGAGCCCCCATCAAAATATTATATGCCAAAATTGTTGATGTTGGACAAGGAAGACAACGTAATGATTTATGTTTGTTCATATTCACATAGAAGTTATATTGTCATATATCCTTCAACATGTGGTGCTTGCCCCCCATCTTTGCTAGCCAAAAATTCCGCACCAAGTAGAGATAGTACTTGTGCATCCAAAAACCCTTAAACCTAAATCTTATTTTCAAGAGACCACCATACCTACCTAAGGATTGAGTAAGATCCTTCAAGTAAGTTTCATCGGTGCAATAAGGCAAAAAAAATTGCTTCTAAAAGTGTTATATCATTTAGTGTAAGAGAAATTTGAGCGTTGTACGAACTTGTGATGGCAAAGAATAAAAGCGACAGACTGCATAATAAAGGTTGCTATCATAAGGGGCAATATAACATGACGTTCTTTTGCACTAAGGGATTGAGCATACAAACAAAAAGCTCATGGCAACCTCTGCTTCCCTCTGCGAAGGGCCTATCTTTTACTTTTATGTATTTACTTTCATGCAAGAGTCAAAGTTTTTCTCTCTATTCCGTTTTATCTCTTTTGCCAAGCATCATGTGGTGAGGAAAGATCTAGGCATATATATCCAGTAGGATATGGGTAGCATGAGTTATTATTGTTGACATCACCTTTGAGGTGAATACGTTGGGAGGCGAAATTATAAGCCCCTATCTTTCTATGTGTCCGGTTGAAACGTTTTGCTCATGTGAGTGCGGTGAGTGTTAGCAATTATAGAAGATTATATGATGGTTGAGTATGTGGACTTTCCTAAAGGCTCCGATACGTGACCCTTCCTGAAAAGATGACGAATTGTAGTTGCAAAGTTGACTGAGAACATAGTTTGTTGGTTTCCAATAGGGTTTATGCTTTATCTTTGATGTTGTGATGAATTGCTACTTATTCGTGAGAAGCCTATGATAAAGGTTCTATGATAAAAGTTTTATGTTTAAGTTTGTTGCTGTTATAATAACTTACATGATGCTTCTATGTCCGTATTTTGTTTTTATCGACACCTCTCTCTCTAAGCATGTGGACATGTTTTTCAATTTCGGTTTTTGCTTGAGGACAAGCGAGGTCTAAGCTTGGGGGAGTTGATACGTCCATTTTGCATCATGTTTACCTACTGTTATTTATAATGTTTTTATGCATAATAATGTTTTCTGGAGTAATTCTAATGCCCTTTCACTCATAATATGCAAGGTTCACACAAAGAGGGAGAATTCCGGCAGCTGGAAATCTGGACCTGAAAAAGCTACATCAGGCTACCTATTCTGCACAACTCCAAATGAGATGAAACTTCATGAGGAATTTTTATGGAATATATAAGAAATACTGCAGCAAATAACTACCGGAGGGAGCCACCTGGTGAGCACAAGACACCAGGGTGCGCCAGGCCCCCCAGGCGCGCCCTGGTGGGTTGTGCTCGGTCTAGCCCACCTCCGGTGCCCATCTTCTGGTATATAAGTCATTTTGACCTAGAAAAATAAGGAGAGGACTTTCGGGACCAAGCGCCTCCGTCTCGACGCGGAACATGGGCGGGAGCACTTTTGCCCTCCGGCGGAGCGATTCCGCCGGGGGAACTTCCCTCCCGGAGGGGGAAATCATCGTCTTCATCATCACCAACAACTCTCCCATCTTTGGGAGGGCAATCTCCATCAACATCTTCAACACCATCTCCTCTCAAACCCTAGTTCATCTCTTGTGTTCAATCTTCGTACCGGAACTATAGATTGGTACTTGTGGTGACTAGTAGTGTTGATTACATCTTGTAGTAGATTACTATATGGTTTATTTGGTGGAAGATTATATGTTCAGATCCAATATGCTATTTAATACCCTCTGATCTTGAGCATGATTATCATTTGCGAGTAGTTACTTTTGTTCTTGAGGTCACGAGAGAAATATTGTTGCAAGTAATCATGTGAATTTTATATGTGTTCGATATTTTGATGGTATGTATGTTGTGATTCCCTTAGTGGTGTCATGTGAACGTCGACTACATGACACTTCACCATATTTGGTCCTAAGGGAATGCATTGTGGAGTAGTAATTAGATGATGGGTTGCGAGAGTGACAGAAGCTTAAACCCTAGTTTATGTGCTATTCCGTAAGGGACTGAATTGGATCCAAAAGTTTAATGCTATGGTTAGAATTTATTCTTAATACTTTTCTTGTAGTTGCGGATGCTTGTGAGGGGGTTAATCATAAGTAGGAGGTTTGTTCAAGTAAGAACAACACCTAAGCACCGGTCCTCCCACATATCAAATTATCAAAGTAGTGAACACAAATCAAACCAACATGATGAAAGTGACTAGATGAAATTCCCGTGTACCCTTAAGAACGCTTTGCTTATCATAAGAGACTGTTTTGGACTGTCCTTTGCCTCAAAAGGATTGGGCTACCTTGCTGCACTTTTGTTACTACTATCGTTACTTTCTCATTACAAATTATCTTGCTATCAAACTACTCGTTACGTATAATTTCGGTGCTTGTAGAAAATACCTTGCTGAAAACCACTTGTCATTTCCTTCTATTTCTCATTGGGTTCGACACCCTTACTTATCTAAAGGACTGCGATTGATCCCCTATACTTGTGGGTCATCAGTTACTCAGGTGTCATAGTTTGGATAATATTGGTTTCAACATTAATAGGCGTACTTGAGATATAATGTTTAATTCTTCGCCCATTGACCACCTTTGGATTAGTACCTTCGGCATTATTGATATTGATAGCTCCAGAACGATAAACCTCTTCGATAATATAAGGTCCTTCCCATTTAGAGAGAGGTTTTCCTGCAAAGAATCTAAAACGAGAGTTGTACAAAAGAAAATGCTCACCTACTTTGAATTCCCGCTTTTGGATTCTTTTGTCATGCCATCTTTCAACCTTTCCTTTGAATAGTTTGGCATTTTCATAGGCTTGGGTTCTCCATTCATCTAGTGAGCTAATATCAAATAACTTCTTTTCACCGGCAAGTTTGAAATCATAGTTGAGTTCTTTAATTGCCCAATATGATTTATGTTCTAACTCAAGAGGCAAATGGCAAGCTTTTCCATAAACCATTTTATAAGGAGACATACCCATAGGATTTTTATAAGCTGTTCTGTAGGCCCAAAGTGCATCATCCAATTTCTTAGACCAATTCTTTCGGGACCTATTGACATATTTTTGTAAAATTAATTCTATTTTTCTATTGCTAAGTTCAACTTGACCACTAGATTGAGGGTGATAAGCTAAAGCAATTCTATGGTTGACATCATATTTAGCAAGCATTTTACCGAAAACACTATGAATAAAGTGTGAACCACCATCGGTCATTAAATATCTAGAGACTCCAAACCTTGGGAAAATAACTTCTTTAAGCGTTTTAATGGAAGTGTTATGATCAACAGTACTAGTTGGACTAGCTTCTACCCACTTAGTAAGATAATCAACAGGAACCAAAATATGTATATACCCATTAGAGGAAAGAAAAGGTCACATCTAATCAAAACCCCAAACATCAAATGGTTCAACAGCAAGTGAATAATTCATAGGCATTTCTTCACGTTTACCGATATTACTATTCTTTGACATTCATCACAAGATGAGACATACTTACGAGCATCCTTGAAGAGAGTAGGCCAATAAAATCCAGATTGCAATACCTTGTGGGCAGTTCTATCTCCAGCATGATGCCGTCCATATGGTTCGGAGTGACATTTCCATAGGATTTGTTCCTGTTCATGCTCAGGTACACAACATCTAATAATACCATCTACTACTTCTTTATAAAGATGTGGGTCATCCCAAAAGTAATGTCTTAAATCATAGAAGATTTTTTTTCTTTTGTTGGTATGTGAAACTAGGTGGTATAAATTTAGCAACGATATAATTAGCATAGTCAGCATACCAAGGAGTATAATGGGAAACATTTATTGCAGCTAGTTGTTCATCAAGAAAGCTATCATCAATAGGTAGTGTGTCATCAAGAATATTTTGTAACCTAGACAAGTTATCAACTACGGGGTTCTCAGCTCCTTTTCTATCAGTAATATGTAAATCAAATTCTTGTAACAAGATAACCCACCAAATGAGTCTAGGTTTAGCATATTTCTTTTCCATAAGATATTTTATAGCAGCATGATCAATGTGAACCGTTACTTTGGAATCAACAATGTAAGATCTGAATTTATCACAAGCAAACACGACTTCTAATTTTTTTCAGGAGTAGCATAATTTCTTTGGACACTGTCTAGAGTTTTGCTAGCATAATGAATAACATTCAATTTCTTAACAACTCTTTTCCCTAAAACAGCCCCAACAGCATAATCACTAGCATCACACATAATTTCAAAAGGCAAGTTCTAATCAGGAGGTTGAACGATAGGTGCAGAAGTTACGACTTTCTTAAGTGTTTCAAAGGCTTCTACAAAATCATCCTCAAAGACAAATGGAACATCCTTTTGCAAAAGATTTGTAAGAGGCATAAAATTTTTAGAGTAGTCTTTAATAAACCTCCCATAGAAACCAGCATGACCAAGGAAACTATGAATACCTTTAATATCTTTAGGACAAGGCATTTTCTCTATTGCATCAACTTTAGCTTTATCCACTTCAATGCCTCGTTCAGAAATTTTATGCCCCAATTCATGAAAAGATTAGTTTGTTCACATCTCTGCAAAACTCGATCAAGGTTGCTTAAGCAATCATCAAAAGAAGTTCTGTAAACGGAAAAATCATCCATGAAAACCTCAACAATCTTTTCACAATAATCAGAGAATATAGCAGCCATACATGTTTGAAAGGCATCGGGTGCATTGCATAAACCAAAAGGCATACATCTATACGCATAAGTTCCAAAAGGACAAGTAAAAGTGGTTTTCTCTTGATCAGGTTGTGAAACAGGTATTTGAGAAAAACCAGAACATCCATTAAGAACGCAAAAGTATGTGTGCTTAGATAATATTTCTAGCATTTGATCAATAAAAGGCAGAGGGTAATGATCTTTTCTAGTAGCTTTATTTAATTTTCTAAAATCAATTACCATTCTGTAGCCAGTAACACTTCTTTGTGGAATAAGTTCATTTTTATCGTTAGGAACAACAGTAATACCTCCCTCCATAGGGACACAATGAACATGACTTACCCATCTACTATCAGCTATGGGATAGATTATACCTGCTTCCAGAAGCTTTAGTATTTTAGTTCTTACCACTTCTTTCATTTTAGGATTCAAACGTCGTTGGTGATCAACAACGGGTTTAGCATCAGGTTCCATATTAATGTTGTGCTGACATAGAGTGGGACTATTGCCCTTAAGATCATCAAGAGTATATCCAATAGCAGCTCAGTGCTTCTTCAGAATTTTCAATAATCTTTCTTCTTCATGTTCTAAAAGGTTAGCACTAATAATAACATGATATATATTTTTCTCATCAAGATAAGCATATTTCAATGTGTCTGCCAATTGTTTTAATTCAAACACTGGATCACCTTTAGGTGGAGGAGGACCTCCTAGAGTTTTAGTAGGCAAATTGTGTTTAAGTAGAGGTTGTTGTTCAAAGAAAAAATTATCTATTTCATTTCATTCATGCATGTGCATATCATTTTCATGGTCTAGGAAATATTGTTCAAGTGGATCAGTAGGAGGCACAACAATAGAAGCAAGACCAATTATTTCATCCTTACTAGGTAATTTATTTCTGATGAGGTTGTCTATTAAACTTGGAGAAATTAAAATCATGAGACCCATCACCAAAGCTAACACTGACAGTTTGTTTTTCACAATCTATTTTAGCATTAACAGTGTTCAAGAAAGGTCTACCAAAAATAATGGGACAAAATTCATCTAGTGGGAACCAAGAACTAGAAAATCATTAGGATGTTTTATTTTCCCACACAAGACTTCAACATCTCTAACAATCACAAGTGGTGTGATGGTGTCTCTATTAGCAAGTTTAATAGTAACATCTATGTCTTCTATTTCAGCGGGTGTTATGTCATCCATAATTTCTTGGTACAAGGTAAAAGGAATAGCACTTACACTAGCACCTAGGTCACATAAACCATGAAAACAATGATCTCCTATTTTAACTGAGACAACAGGCATGCCAACTACAGGTGTATGTTTACCTTTTTCATCGGGTTTAACAATTCTAGCAGCTTCATCACAGAAGTAAATAACATGCCCATCAATATTTTCTACCAGAAGATCTTTAACCATAGCAAAACTAGATTCTACTTTAATTTCCTCAGAGGGTTTAGGTGCTTTAATGTTGCTTTTGCGAACCAAAGTTGATACCTTAGCATGTTCCTTTATCCTAACAAGGAAAGGTGTTTTTTCAATGTAAGCACTAGGTACAACTGGATCAACATTATAAATAATAGTTTCATCCTTAGTTTTAACCGGTTCTTTAATTTCATCTTTAATATGTGGATGATATTTAAACCACTTCTCCTTAGGGAGATAAACATGAGTAGCAAATGACTCACAAAAATAGGCTACTGTCTCAGAGTCAAGTCCATATTTAGTGCTAAACTTGTGAAAAGCATCGGTATTCATAAAAGATTTAAAACAATCAAACTTAAGCTTAATACCTGACTCTTTACCTTCGTCGAGTTCCCAATCTTCAGAGTTGCGTTTAATTCTTTCTAAAAGATCCCACCTGAATTCAATAGTCTTCTTCATAAAAGAACGAGTACAAGAAGTATCGAGCATGGATTGATCATCACGAGAAAGCCGAGCATAAAAGTTCTGAATAATAATTTCTCTTGAGAGCTCATGATTGGGGCATGAATATAACATTGACTTAAGCCTCCCCCAAGCTAGAGCGATACTTTCTCCTTCAAGAGGCTAAAATTATATATATATAATTTTGATCACAATGGACTAGATGCATAGGATATTTTTTTTTGGTGAAATTCCAATTTCAATCGATTCCAGTTCCAAGATCCAATATCGCATAGCCTATACTATGCCAATGCTTTTACCTTCAAAGATAAAAGGAAAACCTTCTTCTTAGCTTCATCTCCGTGTAAACCTGCAAGCTTAAATAATCCACAAATTTCATCCACATGGATCCAGTGCATATCAGGATGTTCTATTCCATCTCCTGCATAAGGATTAGCTAGCAGTTGTTCTATCATACCCGAAGGAATTTCACAACCAATATTTTCAGTAGGTGCAGTAGGTAGAGGGGCAGCTAATTGTGCTTCTGGTCAAGGTGAAGATACCCCAAACAAACCCCTCAAAGGATTGTTTTCCATAGTAGCAAGTGACAATAAATTTCAGCGCGTAATATAAAATTTTCCTTACCAATTTGCACTTACCAACAACGCTTCACTCCCCGATAATGGCGCCAGAAAAGAGTCTTGATGACCCACAAGTATAGGGGTCCATCACAGTCCTTTCAATAAGTAAGAGTGTCGAACCCAACGAGGAGCAGGAGGAAAGGACAAGTGGTTTTCAGCAAGGTAATTTCCGCAAGCACTTTAATAAATGGTAATAGGTAGTTTGACAGCAAGATAATTTGTAAAAGACAAGTAAATATAACGGTAAATAAAGTGCAGCAAGGTAGCCCAATCCTTTTGTGGCAAAGGATAGGCCAAAACGGGCTCTTATAATAAGCAAATTGTTCTTGAGGATACACGGGAATTTCATCTAGTCACTTTCATCATGTTGGTTTGATTCGCGTTCGCTACTTTGATAATTTGATATGTGAGCGGACCGGTGCTTGGTTGTTGTTCTTACTGGAAGCCTCCCACTTATGATTAACCCCCTTTCAAGCATCCGCAACTATGAGAAAAGTATTAAGATAAAATCTAACCATAGCATTAAACATTTGGATCCAAATCGGCCCCTTACGAAGTAGCGCATAAAATAGGGTTTAAGCTTCTGTCACTCTAGCAACCCATCATCTAATAACTACTCCACAATGCATTCCCTTAAGCCCAAAGATGGTGAAGTATCATGTAGTCGACGTTCACATGACACCACTAATGGAATCACAACATACATATCATCAAAATATCGAACACATATCAAGTTCACTTGATTACTTGCAACAAGATTTCTCCCGTGACCTCAAGAAAAAAGGTAACTACTCACAAATGATAATCATGCTCAAGATCAGAGGGGTATTAAATAGCATAATGGATCTTAACATATAATCTTCCACCAAATAAACCATATCATAATCAAGTACAAGACGTAATCAACACTACTAGTCACCCACAGGTACCAATCTGAGGTTCCGGGACAAAGATTGAACACAAGAGATGAGCTACGGTTTGAGAGGAGATGGTGTTGTTGAATATGTTGATGGAGATTGTCCTCCCAAAGATGAGAGGGTTGTTGGTGATGACGATGGCTTTGATTTCCCCCTCCGGGCGGGAAGTTCCCCCGGTGGAATCGCTCTGCCATAGGGCAAAGGTGCTCATGCCCTAGTTACACCTCGAGAAGGCGACTCTCCAGCACGAAAGTCTTCTCCTTATTTTTCTAGGTCAAAATGACCTATATACCAAAAGATGGGCACCAGAGGTGGGCCGGGCTAGCCACAACCCACTAAGGCGCGCCTGGGGTGCCTGGCGCGCCCTGGTGTATTGTGGTCACCAGGTGGCCCCCTCCGGTAGTTATTTGCTCCAGGATTTTTTATATATTCCAAAATAATTCTCCGTAAATTTTCAGCTTATTTGGAGTTGTGCAGAATCCGTAACTCTGATGTAGCTTTTTCAGGTCCATAATTCTAGCTATCGGTATTCTCCCTCTTTGTGTAAACCTTGCGTATTATGGGAGAAAAGGCATTAGAATTACTCCATAAAGCATTATTATGCATAAAAACATTATAAATAACAGTAAGAAAAGATGATGTAAAATGGACGTATCACCTGGGTATTTGATACTGGTTCGGTTGCTAATATTTATAACTCGAAACAGGAGCCATGGAATAAACGGGAACTAGCTAACGATGAGGTGACGATGAGCATTTGAAATGGCTCCAAGGTTGATGTGATCGCCATAGACACGCTCCCTCTACCTTCAGGATTAGTTTTAAACCTAAATAAATGTTATTTGGTGCCTGCATTGAGCATGAACATGATATGGATCGCGTTTTATTGCGAGACAGTTATTCATTTTAATTGTGAGAATAATGGTTGTTCTGTTTATATGAATAATATCTTTTATGGTGATGCACCCAATGTGAATGGTTTATTGAATCTCCATCATAGTGATACACATGATCATAGTATTAATGCCAAAAGGTGCAAAGAGAATGATGATATTACCACATACTTGTGGCACTTCCGCTTAGGTCATATTGGTGTAAAGAGCATGAAGAAACCCCATGCTGATGGACTTTTGGAATCACTTGATTGTGAATCATTTGAAACATGTGAACCATGCTTCATGGGCAAGATGACTAAAACCCCGTTTTTCGGAACAATGGAGCGGGCAAGTGACTTATTGGAAATAATACATACCGATCTATGTGGTCTGATGAGTGTTGAAGCACGTGGTGGATATCGTTATTTTCTTACCTTCATGGATGATTTGAGTAGATATGGGTATATTTAATTAATGAAACACAAGTCTAAAACATTTGAAAAGGTCAAAGAATTTCAGATTCAAGTGGAGAATCATCGTCAAAAAAAAGTTTCGATGATCTGATCGTACAGGTGAATATTTGAGTTACGAGTTTGGCACGCATTTAAGACAATGTGGAATTGCTTCAGCGTAATAGTGTGTCCGAACATCGTAATCATAGTTTATTGGATACAGTTCGTTCTATGATGTCTCTTACCGATTTGCCACTACTGTTTTGGGGTTATGCATTAGAGACAACCGCATTCACTTTAAATAGGGCACCATCTAAATCCGTTGATACGACACCATATGAGTTATGGTTTGGCAAGAAGCCTAAGATATCATTTCTTAAAGTTTGGGGATGCTACGCTTATGTCAAGAGGCTTCAGCCTGATAAGCTCAAACCCAAAGTGGAGAAGTGTGTCTTCATAGGATACCCTAAAGAGATCATTGGGTATACCTTCTATCACAGATCCGAGGGTAAGATTTTTGTTGCTAAGAATGATTCCTTTCTAGAGAAGGAGTTTCTCTCTATAGAAGTGAGTGGGAGGAAAGTAGAACTTAATGGGGTAATCATACCTTCACTCGAATTGGAAAGTAGCACATTACAGTAAGCAGTTCCCGTGATGTCTACACCAACCGGAGAGGAAGCTAATGATGATGATCATGAAACTTCGGATCAAGTTACTACTAAACTTCGCAGGTCGACCAGGACACGCTCCGCACCAGAGTGGTACGGTAATCCTGTCGTGGAAGTCATGTTGTTAGATAATGACAAACCTACGAACTATGAAGAAGCAATGATGAGCCCGAATTTCGACAAATAGTTTGAGGCCATGAAATCCGAGATAGAATCCATGTATGAGAACAAAGTATGGACTTTGGTGGACTTGCCCAATGATCGGCACGCTATTGAGAATAATGGATCTTTGAGAAGAAGACAGATGCTGATGGTAATGTCACCGTCTATAAAGCTTGATTTGTCGCAAAGGGTTTCCAACAAGTTCAAGGGGTTGACTACGATGAGACTTTCTCACTCGTAGCAATGCTTAAGTCTATTAGAATTATGTTAGCAATTGCCGTGTTTTATGATTATGAAAGTAGGCAGATGGACAACAAAACAATAATCCTTAACGGGTTTCTTAAGGAAGAGTTGTATATGACGCAACCGGAAGGTTTTGTTGATCCTAAGGATGCTAACAAAGTATGCAAGCTCCAGTGATCCATCTATGGACTGGTGCAATCATCTTGGAGTTGGAATATATGCTTTGATGAGGTGGCCAAAGCTTTTGATTTTATACAAACTTACGGAAAAGCTTGTATCTACAAGAAAGTGAGTGGGAGCTCTATAGCATTTCGGATAAGTATATGTAGATGACATATTGTTGATTGGAAATGATATAGAACTTCTGGAAAGCATAAAGGGTTGTTTGAAAGGATTTTTTCAAAGGAAGACTTGGGAAAGCTGCTTACATATTGGGCATCAAGATCTATAGAGATAGATCAAGATGCTGGATAGGACTTTCACAAAGCACATACCTTGACAAGATTTTGAAGAAGTTCAAAATGGAACAGTTGAAGAAGGGGTTCTTGCCTGTGTTGCAAGGTGTGAAGTTGAGTCAGACTCAAAGCCTGACCACGACAGAAGAAAGAGAAAGGATGAAAGTCATCCCCTATGCCTCAGCCATAGGCTCTATAATGTATGCCATGCTGTGTACCAAACCTGATGTGTGCCTTGCCATAAGTTGGCAGGGAGGTACCAAAGTAATCTAGCAGTGGATCACTAGACAACGTCAGAAATATCCTTAAGTACCTAAAGAGGACTAAGGATATGTTTCTCGTTTATGGAGGTGACGAAGAGCTCGTCGTAAAGGGTTACATCGATGCTAGCTTTGACACTGATCCAGATGACTCAAAGTCACAAACCGGATATGTATTCATTTTGAATGGTGGAGCAGTCAGTTGGTGCAGTTCCAAGCAGAGCATTGTAGCGGGATCTACATGTGAAGCGGAGTATATAGCTGCTTCGGAAACAACGCAAGAAGGAGTTTGGATGAAGGAGTTCATATCCGACCTAGGGGTGATACCTAGTGCATCGGATCCAATGACTATCTTTTGTGACAACGCTTGTGCCATTACCATTGCCAAGGAGCCCAGGTTTCACAAGAAGACCAAGCACATTAAATGCGACTTCAACTCCATTTGTAATTTTATTAAGGATGAAGACATAGAAATTTGCAAAGTACATGCATATCTAAATGTGGCAGACCCATTGACTAAACATCTTCCACGAGCCAAACATGATCAGCACCAAGACTTCATGGGTGTTAGATTCATTACGATGTAATCTAGATTATTGACTCTAGTGCAAGTGGGAGACTATTGGAAATATGCCCTAGATGCAATAATAAATTAGTTATTATCATATTTCTTGTTCATGATAAATGTTTATTATTCATGCTAGAAGTGTATTGACCGAAAACTTAAATACATGTGTGAATACACAAACTACACCGTGTCCCTAGTAAGCCTCTACTAGACTAGCTCGCTGATCAAAGATGGTTAACGTCTCCTAACCATAGATATGAGTTATCATTTGATAACGGGATCACACCGTTAGGAGAATGATGTGATGGATAGACCCAACCGTTAGCTTAGCATTAGATCATTTAGTTCTTTGATAAAGCTTTCTTCATGTCAAGTACCAGTTCCTTAGACCATGAGATCAAGCCACTCCCAAGCACCAGAGGAATACTTTGTATACTGTCACATGTCACTTCGTAACTGGGTGATCATAAGGCTGCTCTACAGGTATTTGATACGTCTCCAACATATCTATAATTTTTGATTTTTCAATGCTGTTATATTATCATTCTTGGATGTCTTACAATCATTTTATAGCAAATTTATATCATTTTTTGGGACTAACCTATTGACATAGTGCCCAGTGCTAGTTGTTGTCTTTTGATTGTTTTTTACTTTGCAGAAAATCAATACCAAACGGAGTCCAAACACAGCCAACTTTTTGGACATTGTTTTGGACCAGAAGACACAAGTTGGGCCAATGAAGTACCAGGGGGGTTCTGAGGGGAGCACAACCCACCTGGGCAAGCCTGGGGGCCCACGCGCGCCCTTGTGGGTTGTGCCCACCTTGGCCGCCTCTCACACCGCCTCTTTGCTCTATAAATACCCCAATATTCCAGAAACCCTAGGGGAGTCAACGAAAAACAATTCCAGCTGCCGCAAGTTCCAGAAACCACAAGACCCAATCTAGACACCATCACATAGGGGTTCATCATCCTCATTGGTGCCTCTCCGTTGATGCATGAGTAGTTCATTGTAGACCTACGGGTCCGTAGTTAGTAGCTAGATGGCTTCCCCTCTCTCCCTTTCGATTCTCAATACAATGGTCTCTTGGAGATCTATTTGATGTAACTCTTTTTGCGTTCTGTTTGTTGGGATCCGATGAACTTTGAGTTTATGATCAGATCTATGTTTTTATCCATGAAAGTTATTTGAGTCTTTCGATCTCTTATACGCATGATTACTTATAGCCTCGTATTTCTTCTTCGAACCTTTGGTTTAGTTAGGCCGACTAGATCGATTTTTCTTGCCATGGGAAGAGGTGCTTTGTGATGGGTTCAATCTTATGGTGCTCAATCCTAGTGACAGAAAGGGAAATAACACGTATGTATCGTTGCTATTAAGGATAACAAGATGGGGTCTATTCCTACATGAATAGATCTTGTCTACATCATGTCATCGTTCTTATTGCATTACTCCGTTTCTCCATGAACTTAATACACTAGATGCATGCTGGATAGCGGTCGATGTGTGGAGTAATAGTAGTAGATGCAGGCAGGAGTCGGTCTACTAATCTTGGACGTGATGCCTATCTAATGATCATTGCCTGGATATCATCATGATTATTTGAAGTTCTATCAACTGCCCAACAGTAATTTGTTTACCCTATTTTTCTCAAGAGAAGCCACTAGTGAAATCTACAGCCCCTGGGTCTCTTCATTATCATATTTTCCTTCGAGATCTATTTTTATTCGCTTTTATTCTCAGATCTATTAATCCAAAAACACAAAAATATCTTGCTGCAATTTATCGTTATTTATTTTATCTTGCGTTCCCGCGAGATTTATTTATCCAATCTACTACAATTTTATCTATCTTTTTTACCTGTGAGGGATTGACAACCCCTCTTTTACGTCGGGTTGCAAGTATTTGTTCTTTGTATGCAGGTACTGTTTACGTAGTGTTGCGTGGTTCTTCTACTGGTTTGATAACCTTGGTCTCATCATTGAGGGAAATACCTACCGTAGCTATGCTGCATCATCCCTTCCTCTTTGGGGAAATGTAGACGTAGTTCAAGCCGCATCAAAAGGAATTTTTGGCGCCGTTACCAGGGAGACATCATCAACATCTACTAGGTTCCTAATCACAAATCTCATCTCCTTGCAATTTACATTATTTGCCATTTGCCTCTCGTTTTCATCGCCCCCACTTCACAAAAAATTGCCCTTTTATTCGCCCTCTTTTTCGTTCATCATTTTTTTCGTCAGATCTATTTTTGAGTGCAGTCTTGTTGCGTAGTCACGATGACTCAAGAGAACACCAAGTTGTGTGATTTCTCCAATACCAACAATAATGATTTTATTAGCACTTCGATTGCTCCTCCCACCACTAGTGCGGAGTCTTATGATATTAATGCCGCTTTGTTGAATCTTGTTATGAAAGATCAATTTTCCGGTACTCCTAGTGAGGATGCCGCATCCCATCTTAACACATTCGTGGAATTATGCGATGTGCAAAAGAAAAAAGATGTGGACAATGATATTGTGAAGTTGAAATTATTCCCGTTTTCTTTGCGAGATCGTGCAAAAATTTGGTTTTCTTCTTTGCCTCACAATAGTATCGATTCTTGGGATATGTGTGTCACAACCCTAGTCAGTGCATGCATTAGAGTGTTTGCATCATGTTTAAATTCCTCAAAAACTTGGAAATGGGGATGAGAGAAACCCCCAGCACCACTGAATCCAACTAGGGTTACTAAAATACTTTTTCAATGAACCTGAAATGCCCTTAAAAAATGTTCATCATCTTTGCCTTGGTCTAGAACCTGTGACAAAAATGGTTCACATCTTTCTAGGACAATATTGGGTCACTGAATTAAATCATATGCTATTTGCATTTGGGCATTTAAATGCTATATAATATTTTAAATGTCCAAATATTCATGAACTGAAATGTTCGCTATTGGAAATAATCCAAACAGTGGCCACAAGTAGTCTCATGATTTTTGAAAATGCTCTGGCATTTTTAATAAATCCAAAACAATTACAGATAATAGAAAACAGAAAGAATTAGGAATGCGAGAGAGAGAGAAGCACTTACCTGGCTTACCTGTCGCAGCCCACCTGGCCAGCCCACCTGGCTGCCCAGCCCACCTGGCCGACACCAGTCGTCTCCACCGCCCGAGAAGGACGCCGAGCGCGTGCTCGCCGTGCGCACACACGCGCCCGTGCCACCTCCTGCCTGCTAGCTTGCGTGGCGCCGCGGACAGACCTGCGGGAGCCATCTGGATCGCGCTGACCGCCCCGCCACTCTCCCCCTCGCCTCCCTCTCGCCCTCTCCACCATGGCCGACACGCTCGCGAGCTCGCTGCCGCCATAGCCGCGACCACCCTGCTCCCCAAGCCTCCCCACCTCGTCTGCAAGCTCCGCCATCGTCCGCCGCTTCGCCCCACCCTGGCCCCGAGCGCTGGGACGGCCTGCATCGCCGACTGCTTCATCTTCTTCCTCCTTGGTGTCCGGAAGCCGCACCCGTCGATTCGCCGCCGTCTCCGCCTCCCCGAGCTCGCCGTCTGCCTCATCCGAACCGCTGTGAGCTCCCGCGTCGAAACCCTCTAACGGCGTGCACTGTTGCTCGCCATAGCCGTCGCCCCCTTGCTGACCGTAGCACACCGCCGCCCAAGCTCGCCGTTGACGCAGCTCCGGTGACCATTTGGTCACCCGGGCGAGTCCAATACGCTCGTAGCACCACGTAGAGCAGCCATAGCACTTTAGTTCGCTAGTTTGCGAGCTTCAAACGCGTTCCCGTGCATGCCCGAGCTCCGGCCGCTGCCGTTGAGGTCGTCGCCACTGTTTTCGACCACCCCATCCGCTGACTCCGGTCCCGTTGGATGCGGAAGCGCGCCAGCTACGTGTAGAGCCTCTCCGCCGCTCGTTTGGTCGCTAGACGGCAAAACCCGACGCTCTCCGCCGTGTCTGACTTCGCCGGCGTCAAGCCGTGGGCCAAGTCTAGCGGGTTTGACCCCACTGACCAGGGGTTGACCTACCCTGGGTCGCTGACAAGTGGGCCCTGGCCCCATCTAATCCTAGTTTAGTTTTTGATTAAGTTTAATTAACTCCACCGACATTTTTAGTTAGTAGTAGTTTAACACTAATTAACTTAGATTAGTTAGTTAGTCACTGACGTGTGGACCCCACATGTCAGGTTTGACCTGGCCGCTGACATCACAGTGATGTCATGCTGACGCAGTAATTCTTTTCTGGAATTTAAATAAATCTTAAATGGTTTATCTATTTCAGAAAATGTTATAAACTTCTAAAAATCATATATAATCAACCATAACTCCAAATGAAATAAGTTATATATGAAAAATGATCAGAAAAATCCAATCTATCCATTGGTACTGGTTTCATGCATGACAAAGCAACTTAACCTTGCTGTTTAGATCAAAACATGGTAATGCATTATATGAGCTCATAACTTGAGTTTGAATTTGAACCCTTGGTTCAAATAAGCTCAAACCCTTCTGTTCCAGTTGCATTAGCTCAAATCACAGCATGTTGACATGTCATGATCATGCATCATATTGCGCATTGCATTGATTGTGTTCTTTCTCTGTTGTCGGTGTTTGTCCCCTCTCAGTAGATGCGGTTTCGACGATGAGATCGATGACACCGATGAAGAACTATACTATCTTCAGAAGTGCTAGGAAAGCAAAATCCCCTTGTTTATTCCAATACAATCCCACTCTCTCGCTCCTGCTCTCTTTTACTGCATTAGGACAACAACGATTCAACTGTTACATGCTGCGGTAGTTGAACCCCTTTTCCTCCGCATGACCTGTCATTGCCACAGTAAATAGATGAAACCCATTAGCATGAGTAGGAGTTGTTTGAGCCCTGATGTGCCTACTCATTCATGCTTGTTTGTCATGCCTGCTACTTCTTAGAGTTGAGTCAGGTCGGGTTCATCGAGGATGAATTGGAATGGTGATGAACATGTCCTACGGTGTGTGAGCTAAGTGTGTGAACACGATTTGCTAAAGGTAGTGGTGAGAGGCCATGTAGGAGTACATGGTGGGTTGTCTCATTGAAGCCGTCCTCAGGAACTGAGTTCCGTGTTTGTGATCCATGAACAGCTCCTACCACTCATTAGGATCCTTAATTGACCCTCTCGACCTATTAGCCGCCCTTGTCCTCTGTCCAGGAGTTGCAAGTAGTTTATGGTGTTTGTAGTTGCTGGAGGCCGTGCGCAGTGCTGACCCGAGGGGTGGGCTGTGATGCGGTAGGCACGTGGCCGGGTATGCCGGGCGCCCGTTTGGTGTCGCGGAACCCTGTACACATTGTTCGGGGCCATATGTGGAAACCTCGGCCGGACTCCCTACGGATGGAACCTGAATAGGCGATAAACCTGGACTAGGGACTTGTGTGGTTAGTCAGGTCGTGGCCGACACCCTCGCCAAGCTTCCGCTTGAAGGTTGCCGAGATACATGACGTGTACATGGCAGTAAGTGGCGAGAGCGTGTGTGAAGAAGTACACCCCTGCAGGGTTAACATCATCTATTCGAACAGCCGCGTCCACGGTAAAGGACCTCTGGGTTGCCTATACAGTTCATAGACAAGTGAAAGTGGATACTCTAAAATGCGCAAGATAAGCATGAGTGCTATGGATGGCGTTCTCGTAGGGAGACGGGAGCGGATCCATAGTGGTGTATTGATATGGTGAATATGTGGACTCGTGAGAGCCACCTCAAGAAAGTTACTTGCAGTCGTAGTTTAGGATAGCCACCTAGATTCTTTTAGTCGTAGCTATTTTTCTTCTGTAAAACAGCTTGGCCCTGATTTTTCAAATAGCCATAACTTTTTTCTCGTTTATCCAAATTAGATGAAACCATCGCCTATAGTTTCGTCTTGTTTTCACCTATCCAGTGAACCTGTCATATCAAAATTTTGAAATTTTTAAATTTCAAAATTTGTTCAGATTCATATTCAAACTTCTTTTGTTCATAACTTGAGTTTCGTAACTCCGATTTGATTGATTCTTTTTGCATATCAAAGCTCTTGACCTAAAATTTCTAATAAGACCAAATCCACCTAATTTTGGTACTGTTAGAAATTGTTTTCTGTTGCAAGAGTTAATTACCTGTTTTCGAGGTTTTCTGAGATATTTTCTTTAATTCTTTTGCATGATTGCTTATGTGTGGTTACTATTGCTTGCTTACGATAGATTGATCGGAGTGTGACAAGTAGAACTATCAGGAGTTATGAGTGCGAATCATCTTCATCAACAGTACAAGGGAAGTTCACACTTTTCATACTTTTCATTACCCGGTTTTTATGCATTAGTTTCAACCCTCAAACATTGCATGAGTAGGATTGATAACATGTGGGTATTGGGAAGTAGTTGATGAGGTAGAACCTATTGTCTTGCAATTCAAACCCAAGGTGTTACTACGTTATGCTTACTGCCATGCTATGCTCGTAGACGTGTTTTGATTTTGAAAGAATTCATGAAAGATGTGAGAGTTATTGTTAACTAAGGTTTAACTTAAGGTGGCAACATTAACACACATCTGGGTGGAATGGTTGGGGCACCCTGGAGCACCCAGTGGTTTGCCCGGGCACCTGGAGAACCCAGTGCTTACCCAAGGGGATTCCGGAGTACCCGTGTGATCATCCTATGGAATGTCACCCAGGCTCAAAGGGATCATAAGATTATTCATACTAGAAACTTCCGTGTGCAGCCACAAGCCATTATGGGCTCTGGCATAGTTGAGTAAGTTGTGGGAAACCTTTCCATGATGGGCTAGAAGATGTAGGGGATTGTAGGTGTACCGGCCTATCTATCGGTTAAGGGGACCTCTTCGGAAAGACTGTGTCTCGGTCATCCGTTTCTCAAACATCAGGTAGTGCGAGAAATCCAACGGAGGAGATCGAGTCTTGTGGGGAAAAGTGTGCAAACCTCTGAAGAGTGTACAAACTAATCATGATTAGCTGTGTCCCCGGTTATGGACATCTTGAGTATCTGGTACTTGAATTATTGGTTTGATCTCATCACTTTACTTAAATTAATTTGTTGGGTTATAATTATTATTTTGGGATTGAGTTGGAGGAACCTTCTCAATAATTTTTTCAACCAACTTGGTAGTTAAATAAAATATATTCCTTTGTTTAGGGAAAAATTAGCTTTATGCAAAAATTAAACTTAGAGCCTCCACCAGCCAAATATGCATGTAGTGATAGCCATTATTCAGCATTGCTTTACAGTGTGAAATTACCAGTACATTCAATGTACTGACCTATATGGCTGCAATGTCTCATGTTGCAGGAATCTTACGACGAGTAAGTGATACGTTAGGGTTACGATTTCTACACTCAAATTTGCCGTTGGTGTTGATGGGAATCCACAACCTTATTGTTACTTCCGCTATATGGATTGAGGTAATAGTATTTACGTTACTTTACACATGTGATTTACCTCTGTTATAAATCCTCGAGTACTGTGTGTGTCAGCATACCGATCCAGGGATGACACTTAAGCACAGAGACTTGACCGTCTGAGGTCGGGTCACTACAGTGAAGCTACTAAATTGCTTGATAATATTATGGCAAATTATTCACAATGGCATACCGAAAGAGCTCCTACTAGTAAAAAGGTTAATTCGGTAGAAGAAATAAATTCTTTGAGTGAAAAAGTTGATGCTCTTATGAGGTTGGTTGCTAATAAAAAAGCTCCTATTGATCTTAATGATGTGCCTTTGTCTACTTTGATTGAGCAAAATAGTGATGGCGTAGATGTGAATTTTGTTTCGCAAAACAATTTTAATGACAATGCTTATAGAGGTAATTTTAGTCCTAGACCTTTTTCAGGAAATTCCTCTAATAATTATGGTAATCCTTCTTATAATAATAATAGGAACACCTATGATCTTGAGAATAATATCAAAGGATTTATCAATGCTCAAAAGAATTTTCATACTACGATAGAAGAAAAGTTGAGTAAGATTGATGATATGTCTAGAAGCATTGATAGAATTTCTCATGATGTAGAAAATCTCAAGATGAAATTTTTTGTGCCTAAGGTTGAAAAATCAATTAAATTTTATTTGTTTCTATGGATGAAAGTAAGAAAAGAACCGTTATGCTTAGAGCTAAGAGAGAATTTTTAGAAAAAGCATCTTCTAGCAATTGCTTTCAGAAAAATGATGAGGATCTTAAAATGATTGGTGTTTCTTCTATTGATTCTTTGTTTAGCAAAATTAAGATGGATGAAAAAGGGACTGAAGAAGAGTCAACTTCAGTTAGAATGCATCCCGATAATTTGGAGGGTGAAAATCTGGTTGAGAAAATTGATAAAAGTGGGTTTGGAGAGGTCAAAACTTTAACTAGTGATGTGCCCACTCTTTTGGATTACAAAGACTTTAATTATGATAATTGTTCTTTGATTGATTGTATTTCTTTGTTGCAATCCATGATAAATTCACCGCATCCTTATGAACAAAATAAATCTTTTACTAAACATATTGTTGATGCTAGATGAAAGCTTTGGAAGAAAAGTTGGAATTAGAGATTTCAATTCCTAGAAAATTACATGATGAATGGGAACCTACCATCAAAGTCAAAATTAAAAATTATGAGTGTTTTGCTTTGTGTGACTTGGGTGCTAGTGTTTCTACAATTCCGAAATCTTTATGTGATTTGCTTGGTCTTACCGATATTGAAGAATGTTATTTCAATTTGCACTTGGCGGATTCTACAATTAAAAAGCCTATGGAAAGAATTAATGATGTTCTTATTCTTGAAAATCGGAATTATGTGCCCATAGATTTTATTTTTCTTGATATTGATTGCAATCCGTCTTGCCCAGTTATTCTTGGTAGACCGTTCTTACGTACTATTGGTGCCGTGATTGATATGAAAGAAGGCAATATTAAATTTCAATTCCCACTAAGGAAGGGTATGGAACACTTCCCTAGAACAAGAATTAGGCCACCATATGAATCACTCATGAGAGCATCTTATGGATCTAGAAATAAAGATGACAATACTTGAATCTTTGCAATATGCCTAGATAGGGGCGTAAAATGTTAGCGCTTGTTGGGTGGCAACCCAATGAATAAAATTTATTTTTGTCTTTTTCTTTCTATTCTTGAGTGTTGGCACAATTATGCTACTGTTATGATTGTGTTTTTTATGTTTTAATTAGTGTTTGTGCCATGCAAGGCCTTTGGGATCATGTTGGGTGATAGTTGCTTTGATCTTGTTGGAAAACGGAAACTTTTATGTCCAGTAAAATAATTTTCAAAAATCACAGAAGCGACGAAAAATTCTGAATTTTTTTACACAAGATTCATATATAAATTTCCCACGTTGTCCTAATTTTTCAGAAGTTTTGGAGTTACAGAAGTATTCAGAGTTTTCAGATTGCTATAGATTGTTCTGTTTTTGACAGATTCTGTTTTCTTTGCGTTGTGTGCTTATTTTGATGAATCTATGTACTCTATCGGGGGGTTTGAGCCATAGCAAAGTTGGAATACAGTAGATATAATGCAAAAATAAAATATGAATGGGTTTGCAACAGTATTTATAGTAGTGATTTGCTTTGTTATACTAACGGATTTCACGAAGGTTTTGTTGAGTTTTGTGTGATTGAAGTTTTCAAGTTTTGGGTGAGATCACGATGGATGAAGGAATAAGGAGTAAGAAGTGTGTAAGCTTGGGGACGCCCATGGCATCCCAAGCTATTATCTAAAAGAGAAGCAAGCAACTAAGCTTGGGGATGCCCGAGTGGCATCCCTTCTTTCTTCTAACGACGATTGGTATTTTACTTGGAGCTATATTTTTATTCGTCACATATCATGAGTTTTGCTTGGAGCGTCTTGTATGATATGAGTCTTTGCTTGTTTTGCCTTTTGTTTTTAGTCAAGTATCCTTGCTGGACACACCTATTTGAGAGAGCCAAAATTATGATATGACTTGTTAGAATTGCTCTCTATGCTTCACTTAAATCTTTATGAGCTATGGAATTGCTCTAGCGCTTCACTTATATGTTTTTGAGCGCGGTGTGCTTTAGTATTTTTGAAGAAATGCTCTCGTTCTTCACTTAGATTTATTTGAGAGTTATTAATTTTTTAAAGAAATTCTCTCATGCTTCACTTAAATTATTTTGAGAGAAGAAATTTTTTATGCTCATGGTCTTCACTTAGATTTGTTTGAGCTATCAAAAGCAACATATGAAATTAGTCCAAAAGTGATAGATATTCAAGAGGGATATAACAAAAACTTTCATGAAGATCATTGGACAAAATAAAATTGATTCCTTGTAATAGTTTTGCGATATGATGATATAATATGTGAGTCATGTTGATGAGTAATTATGCTTTAGTAAGAATATTGGTGTTAAGGTTCGTGATTCCCTATGCAAGCACGAAAGTCAATAGTTATGCAATGAAGTTACATCCTACTTATGGTGCATTATTCGGTGTTAGTTATGCTTAATGCTCGCTTATGAGATTTTTTGTTTCTTGGTTGGATGCTTCTCAATCTTTTGCTAGCCTTCATTTGCACTAAGTATGATCACTACTTGTGCATCCAAAAATACTTAAGCCAGTTTGGCCATACGAGTCCACTATACCTACCTATATGCGGTATTCTTTTGCCATTCTAAGCAAATTTGTATGTGCCATCTCTAATTTTCAAAATAAATTTCTCTTTTGTGTGCTCGTACCGCTCATGAAACGGTAGGGGGTGGCAGATATATTTCCGTGCTAGATGTGTTATTCTCAAGATGAGTGTTTATTCACTTATCATTGCACGGGAGTACGACAAAGGTGTTAGGGATGCCCAATCCCGAAAATGAATAATTGAATTTACTTTATGTTGTCAAATAATAAATTCCTTGGAAAGTGTTGGAATGGACGACACCCGTAGGTTCGAATAGCCGTGGAATGTGAAAGTATGGTGGAAAAAGGAATAAACTTTATTTTCTGTTTGGGAACCGCCTATGATATATCTAGCATGGAAAGTATTGGGAACTACTCTATCGTTTTCGTTGACAGGAAAGGCATGCCACCCAAAATGTTTTATCTCTATCTTTTTCCCTTTGAGCTCTGGCACCTCTACAAATCCCTACTTCCCTCTACGAAGGGCCTTTATATTTACTTTATGCAGTTTTTATTTTTATTTTGAGTCTCCATCTTCTCTTATAAAGCACCAACTAAGGGGCACTATGATCGTACTTGAGCATTGGGTGTAGCTAATATGCGAGTGTGTTTCATGAATGGATAAATGATTGAGCATAAATGGGCTAGGGATAACTTGCTTTAGTGTTGATATTTTGAAAGACATGGTTGCTTGTTGATATGCTTGAGTATTGCAATCTTCATGTCAAAACAAGACAATTGCTTTGAATCATATAAAAGTCCAAATGTCCATGCTACAAAGAAAAGAATATGTGATGAACACGTTAGGCAGCATTCCACATCAAAAATTCTGTTTTTATCATTTACCTACTCGAGGATGAGGAGGAATTAAGTTTGGGGATGCTGATACGTCTCCAACGTATCTATAATTTTTTATTGTTCCATGCTGTTATATTATCATTCTTCGGTGTTTAACAATCATTTTATAGCAACTTTATATCATTTTATGGGACTAACCTATTGACATAGTGCCCAGTGCCAGTTGCTGTTTTTTACTTCATAGAAAATCAATACCAAACGGAGTCCAAACGCAGCGAAACTTTTTGGAGATTTTTTTGGACCAGAAGACACAAGTTGGGGCAAGGAAGTACCAGAGGGGGGCTCCGAGGGGAGCACAACCCACCTGGGCGCGCCTGGGGGCCCAGGCGCGCCCTGGTGGGTTGTGCCCACCTCGGCTACCTCCCGCACCGCCTCTTTGCTCTATTAATACCCCAATATTCCAGAAAACCTAGGGGAGTGAACGAAAAACCATTCCAGTAGCCGCAAGTTCCAGAAACCACAGATCCAATCTAGACACCATCACGGAAGGGTTCATCATTCTCATTGGTGCATCTCCGATGATGCATGAGTAGTTCATTGTAGACCTACGGGTCCGTAGTTAGTAGCTAGATGGCTTCCTCTCTCACTTTAGATTCTCGATACAGTGGTCTCTCGGAGATC
The DNA here is from genome assembly GCF_018294505.1 of Triticum aestivum. NCBI lineage: Eukaryota > Viridiplantae > Streptophyta > Magnoliopsida > Poales > Poaceae > Triticum > Triticum aestivum. The sequence goes on from NC_057796.1 coordinate 181,556,111, forward strand.
TATTTGATGTAACTCTTTTTGCGGTGTGTTTGTTGGGATCCGATGAACTTTGAGTTTATGATCTGATCTATGTTTTTATCCATGAAAGGTATTTGAGTCTTTTGATCTGTTATATGCATGATTACTTATAGACTCGTATTTCTTCTTTGAATCTTTGGTTTAGTTAGACCGACTAGATCGATTTGTCTTGCCATGGGAAGAGGTGCTTTTTGATGGGATCGATCTTACGGTGTTCAATCCCAGTGACAAAGGGAAATGACACGTATGTATCGTTGCTATTAAGGATAACAAGATGGGGTCTATTCCTACATGAATAGATCTTGTCTACATCATGTCATCGTTCTTATTGCATTACTCTGTTTCTCCATGAACTTAATACACTAGATGCATGCTGGATAGCGGTCGATGTGTGGAGTAATAGTAGTAGATGCAGGTAGGAGTCGGTCTACTAATCTTGGATGTGATGCCTATATAATTATCATTGCCCGGATATCCTCATGATTATTTGAAGTTCTATCAATTGCCCAACAGTAATTTGTTTACCCACTGTATGCTATTTTTCTCAAGAGAAGCCACTAGTGAAATCTACGGCCCCCGGGTCTCTTCTTTATCATATTTGCCTTTGAGATATATTTTTATTCGCTCTTATTTTCAGATCTATTAATCCAAAAAACACAAAAATACCTTGCTGCAATTTATTGTTATTTATTTTATCTCACGTTCCCGCGAGATCTATTTATCCAATCTACTACAATTTTATCTATCTTTTTTACCCATGAGGGATTGACAACCCCTCTTTTACATCGGGTTGTAAGTATTTGTTCTTTGTGTGCAGGTACCGTTTATGTAGTGTTGCGTGGTTCTCCTACTGGTTCGATAACCTTGGTATCATCACTGTGGGAAATACCTACCGTAGCTGTGCTGCATCATGCCTTCCTCTTTGGGGAAATATCGACGTAGTTCAACCGCATCAGTATCTCCGAAGGTGTCTTTTGAGTTGCATTGATCGAGACTAGGATTTGTCATTCCGTGTGACGGAGATATATCTATGGGCCCTCTCACTAAGATAAGATCATAAGAAGCTTCAAGTGACTAATGAGTTTAGTCACGTGATCTTGTATTACGGAACGAGTAAAGAGACTTGCCTGTAACGAGATTGAACTAGGTATGGAGATACCGACGATCGAATCTCGGGCAAGCAACATATCGCCCGACAAAGGGAATTGTATATGGGATCAACTGAATCCTTGGCATCATGGTTCAACCGATAAAGATCTTCATTAAATATGTGGGAATCAATATGGTCATCCAGGTCCCGCTATTGGTTATTGATCAGAGAGGAGTCTCGGTCATGTCTACATGTTCCTGAACCCGTAGGGTCGCACGCTTAAGGTTCGGTACCGCTAGGGTAGTATTGAGATATTAACAATGGAAAGTCTGAAGGTTGTTTGGAGTCTCGGATGGGATCCGGGATATCACGAGGAGCTCCTAAATGGTCAGTAGGTAAAGATTCATATATGGGAAATCCAATTTTGGTCACCGGAAAAGTTTGGGGCATGCTGACAAGTGTATCGGACGCACCGAAGGGTCAGGGGGTCCACCAGCCCTGGAGACCCACGTGGGCTGTAATGGGGGCGCCCTAGCCTAGATGGGGCAGGCGCATCAGCCCCCCATCAGGCCCATGCGCCTAGGGAGGGCAAACCTTAGGGGTAGGAGGTGCCCCCTTGGCTTGTGGGGCCAAGCCCCCACAAGGGCCGCCGCCCCCTCCTTGGAGGAAGGGCTATGGCCGGCGCCCCTTCCCCCTTGCCCCAATATATAAGGGGGGTTGGAGGGCAGCCGCACACCTCCACCCTTGCCCTCCGTTGCTCCCAACTCCTCCCACCTTTTCTCTGGTAGGCGCTTGACGAAGCCATGCCGGAATTCCGCTGGTGCCACCACCACCATACTGCCGTGCTGGTTCCGTTATCATCTACCTCCTCTCCCTCGCTTGCTCGATCATGAAGGAGAGGACACCATTGAGCTGAACGTGTGCTAATCTCGGAGGTGCCGTCCGTTCAGCACTAGATCATATTGGATCGTGATTGGACCGTGAAGAGTACGACTACATCAACCGTGTTATGATGCTAACACTTTCGGTCTACAAGGGTATGTAGAAACAATCCCCTCTCGTTGCTATACATCTCCTAGATTAGATCTTGTGTATTTCGTAGGAATTTATATGATTTTCATGCAACGTTCCCCATCAGGGAGTAACAGTTTGTAAGAGGAATTCCCTATCTTCTCTAAGATCCGGAATGACCCATAGAATTTAGTTGTCAGCTTTGAAGACCAAATGAGGCCATTTTGTAGGGTTTCATATTTAGGTATACCATGTCCCCCAGTGTGAATGCCTTCTCACATCTATTTTTGTCTACATATTTCTTCATAGTCTGAATGATTCTACTTATGATAAAGAATTATATGCTCTTGTTCGGACTTTAGAGACATGGCAACATTATTTATGGCCCAAAGAATTTGTTATACATTCTGATCATGAATCTTTGAAACATATTAAAAGTCAAGCTAATCTGAATCGTAGACATGCTAAACGGGTTGAATTCATTGAGACTTTCCCTTATGTCATTAAACACAAGAAGGGAAAAGAAAATGTTATTGCTGATGCATTGTCTCGTCGCTATACTATGCTTTCACAACTTGACTTCAAAATATTTGGTTTGGAGACCATCAAAGATCAATATCTGCATGATGCTGATTTTAAAGATGTAATGCAGAATTGTAAAGAAGAAAGAACATGGAATAATTTTGTGTTAATGATGGACTTGTGTTCCGTCCTAACAAGCTATGCATTCCAGCTAGCTCCGTTCGTCTTTCGTTGTTGCAGGAGGCGCATGGAGGAGGATTAATGGGACACTTTGGAGTGAAGAAGACGGAGGACGTACTAGCTACACATTTCTTTTGGCCAAAGATGAGAAGAGATGTTGAGCGTTTTGTTGCTCGTTGCACTACATGTCAAAAAGCAAAGTCACGACTCAATCCTCATGGTTTATATATGCCTTTGCCTGTAGCTAGTGTTCCTTGGGAGGATGTATCTATGGACTTTGTTTCAGGTTTACCTCGAACAAAGAAGGGGAGGGATAGCATATTTGTTGTCGTGGATAGATTCTCAAAAATGGCACACTTTATACCATGTCATAAAAGCGATGATGATGTTAATGTTGCTGATTTTTTCTTTCGTGAAATTATTCGCTTGCATGGTGTGCCAAATACTATTGTTTAGATCGTGATACTAAATTTCTTAGCCACTTTTGGAGATGTTTATGGGCAAAGTTGGGGACTAAACTGCTTTTTAGTACTACATGTCACCCCCAAACTGATGGACAAACTGAAGTAGTCAGTAGAACATTGTCTACTACGCTTAGGGCTATTTTGAATTTGCTTATAATCGTTCATTGCATTCTACTACTAAGATGTGCCCTTTTGAAATTGTGTATGGTTTCCTACCTCGTGCACCTATTGATTTGTTGCCTCTTCCATCTTCGGAGAAGGTTAATTTTGATGCTAAACAATGTGCTGAATTGATTTTAAAAATGCATGAGTTAACTAAGGAAAACATTGAGCGTGTGAATGCTAAATATAAACTTGCTGGAGATAAGGGTAGAAAACATGTTGTGTTTGCACCTGGATATCTTGTTTGGTTACATTTGCGTAAGGATAGATTTCCTGATTTGCGCAAATCAAAGCTAATGCCACGTGCTGATGGTCCTTTTAAGGTGTTAGAGAAAATAAATGATAATGCATATAAAATTGAGTTGCCTGCAGATTTTGGGGTTAGTCCCACTTTTAACATTGTAGATTTGAAGCCTTATTTGGGTGAGGAAGATGAGCTTTCGTCGTGGACGACTTCATTTCAAGAAGGGGAGGATGATGAGGACATCAATACCATTGTTACACCCATAGCCCCTACTGCTACATATATTGGACCAATTACTAGAGCTCGTGCACGCCAATTAAATTATCAGGTACTTTCGTTTCTTGGTAATGATTCTAATGTTCATGAGAATATGATGCTGCCTAAATTGGATAATTTTTTTTCTTACAAATGAAGGGCCTGGCATGGATAAGAGAGATGAACACTGGAGCGAGACCAAGCATGGAGATGATGGCATGCGCAAGGGGAACAAGAACGCATTTACAAGAGATGATTTTAGGACTTCAAGGCCACCATAAGGAGTGCATGAAGCCTTGGACGGAATATACAAGATGCCACTTCATAAATTTCATCCAGAGGCTATTCTAGGTGCTGCGTCACCTTATTATTGGGCCAGGCCCATGTAATTTCGAAATACTTAAGTATAGGCTGTTTTTAGAGTCCGTATGTGTGGGGAAACAAGAGTTAGGGTTGGTTTCGGACCCCCCTCCAAGGGCCACGAAATTCCCCCCTCTTCCTCCATATATACAGCCATTAGGGCGTCGTTTAGACTTTGGATTTTGTTTAGATTAAAAGTTCACCATAGCTGCAACTTCGCATACTTCGTTTGTGTTCAACGACCAGACAGAGGCGTCACAAAACCCCTCCTTCATTAATAAAGCTTTCCTCTTATGTTCGCAATATCCAGATTGCAATCTCAGTTTCTTGCTTGTTCTTCGTTTGCTCGCAGGAAACAGATCGTCGTGGCCAGGTTGATCGTGCTCCGGCGTGGTCAATAACCTCTCGGAGTTGGTTTAGCGATTGCTAAGGCGCGACGTCCTCGTACGTTTGTAGTCGGATCGTCAAAGTATACTCCACCATAAACGATAGCCTCCATCTCATCGAAAGATGGGATACCTTTGCCTCTAGCAAGTGGTATCAGATTTCCAGGTTGCTCGGTGAGATTTCACAATTTTCCGTAGTTTAGATCAAGTCTGTTCTTTATACCTACAGTCCATGAAAAAGCCACAAAAAAATTAGGGTTAGTTCATCATATCCGAACCAGTCTGAGCCTTTGCATAATCTTTTCAGTATTTTGGTTTGTTGAATTTGCGGTTGCATCGTTGTGTCAAGTTGCTGGTTTTAGCGTCAAGTTTCCCTTAGAGTTTCGAGTTATGTTCACAAGTTGTCACGCCGCCGCCGCACCATCGTCATCGTTCCTGCCTTCACCACCACCAACATATTCCTTACTGCTGCCATATACATCTGCCTGTCCACCACCGCTCTGAATCCGTATCAATATACCACCAACAATCTGTATCCATATACCCCCACCGATCCGTATCCATATACCACCACCGCTGCCATATACCACCACTGCTGCCATATCCTACCACCATATATCCACCACCAATTCGAGTTCCTTTCATATTAGGTTTGTTTTCGAGATCCATCTAATTTCCGATTCGTGTTTCCTTGCCTGAGTAGGTTTCGGAAAGAAAGAAAAAAGAGTCTGGAGACCCCCGGGCAGTTTTTAGGCCAAAATTTTCGCAGGCAAAACCCTATCCTATTTATAGGCTTTTCTGAGTCTTTTGAGCCACGTGCCATCATAGTGCTTTTTTGTCGCATTTTTTCGTCGTCGCTGCCCTGATTTCTGAAAAAATAGTCAAAAAACTTTCGTCCCCATCCTGTCATTTTGACCTGGGAAGAGTGTTGAGACACTCGTCGTTATAGTGATTTTTCGCAAAAAAAGAGGAGCGTAAAAAAGAGCGCCAAAAAAACAGCCACGAAATTCCTCCCTCTTCCTCCGTATATACAGCCCTTAGGGCGTCGTTTAGACTTTGGGTTTTGTTTAGATTAAAAGTTCGCCATAGCTGCGACTTCGCGTAATTCATTTGTGTTCAACGACCAGACAAAGGCGTCACAGAACCCCTCCTTCATTAATAAAGCTTTCCTCTTATATTCACAATATCCAGATTGCAATCTCAGTTTCTTGCTTGTTCTTCGTTTGCTTGCAGGAAACAGACCCTCGTGGTCAGGTTGTGCGTGCTCCGGCGTGGCCAATAACCTCTTGGAGTTGGTTTAGCGATTGCTAAGGCGCGACGTCCTCGTACGTTCGTAGTCGGATCGTCAAAGTCTACTCCACCATAAACGATAGCCACCATCTCATCGAAAGACGGGACACCTTTGCCTCTATCACTCCCCTTCTTGAAAACAAAGCCATCCTCGGCATTGCATAATCTAAAACATTGCTAACATAAGAGACAAGGTGTACATGTTGTATATGTATATGTCATCCATTTTTATTTCCCTCAACTTTTCTACATGTGACACATTTATAAGTGAGTAACTTTCACAAGAAACAAAAGGCATGAAAATATTGCAACTTAGTTTGCACGTATAAGTGAAGCGCTTATTCATATGAAAAGATTGAAAATGCTCGTCATTAAACCATCCCAATGTTGGTGAGTCAGTGTTAATAGTTTCATAATTATATGCTACAACATGCTTAAATAAGCAAACATGCAACAAGTCATTCAACCTAGAATCATCACCAAGATTAGAGGTCATATCAAAATGATTAAACATTGGCACAATTATATTCAAATGTATTTGATCCAAATCTGATTTATTCCCCGATTCACATGGTTCTTTTGCATCAATAGTTAACTCAATGGGTGCACACAAAATTGTTGGTATTTTAGTTGTTTGATCACATGACACATTCATGACAGTAACACGATTCTCTAAAATAGGTGGCATGCTCAAATCAACAGGTAACTCAACACATGATGTATTCAAGTTAACTAGGCATGCATCATTCTCATGTGAAGTTATTTCATCAATACCTTTATTGTTACCTTGTTGCAAAGACGTAGCTGATGTAGGTACGGACGATGAAAATGTACTCACAATTGGATGTGTAGTTTCTCTAGTAGGTGCAACGGTGAAGGAACCAACAAGTGGTAGTGAGCATGAACTGTAATAATAGTTGTTTTAGTCACCCAATGCATCCTCCTATATCTGTCTCTCAAAGGTACAAGCACGAACATACATACCAGTAATGCAACAAGGAATATACTGAAATCTTGCGTGAATATCATGGTTCAAACCACCAAACAATCTATTCATTGTATCATCCTTAGATTCTTCTATGTCGCAATGATGCATATAAGATTTGAACTCTTGGTGGTAAGCATGAATAGTGTTACTGCCTTGTTTTAATTGTTCCAATTTGTGAAGCAATTCACGACAATAGTAAGGAGGAAAAAATTGTTGTCTCATTACAGCTTTCAAATCTTTCCATGTTGTGGGTTGGTTATCAATGTTTTTCTTACAATGTACACTCCACCAAACAAAAGAAAAACCAGTAATTGCTCTAGTGGCAGCTCGTCCTCTCTCAAGTTCAGAAAAATAATGGTGAATAAAAACTTGTACTACTTCAAGCTCCCAATCTAGATAAATAGCAGGATTAAATCTACCCTCAAATGATGGTAAAGAGATAACCTGACCGTGTGCTTGTGTGTGTTGTCCCACCTCTCGTGATGGTGAAGATGTATCCGTTGTCCAAGATCTTCTATCTCTAGAACCTGCCACGATTATTAGAAACAAGAAAAAAACTTCGATAATAATGTTCCTATGAACTACTAAGATGTGGTGGTAAAGCGCTCACAGTAAAACAAACATCAATATCTTACAGGTTCTTACCATGCAGATGGTGGTGATAGGTAACCAACGGTGTCGAATAACTCCGAAGATTGAGTAAAGTGACTGACAGGGGATTTTACGTATACACGGTGTAGAAATATGTGGAGCTTGGAAGACTTAAATGTATGGTAGCAAAAGATTAGCAATAATCAATCCAGAGATGCAATGTTGAATAAACACTCAACGACGGTATTGTGTTGTTCCTAGGCTAGACCGGACTAGAAACACGAGCCTAGAAACTAATGAGGTCATAGCGTAGCACAACTAGCATCATTAAAGGATATGAAGTAGCTCGGAACAGCAAGATATAAGTGAAGGTCACAATGGCAATAAAGATAAAGATGAGAAACAACTGCCAAGCAGGATATAAAAACAACTCTCTCTCCAACTTTCCTCTGGAAAACTTTGTGCCAATTTTATGATATTTTTTCTAAGGAATGCTACAGACTCAATCTTTCCAACGCAAAAAAGAACCACTCAAGTCCGAGTTCATATGAGGAGTCAAAAAATTCTAAAAGTGGCCTCAAAACTAGAACAAGCTGTGTTCGTGAACTTCAGAAGGCAAAAATAGTTTTTTAGAACCAATTTTGAGGTACCAAATATTCAACATGCTTATGCAACTATTCAGATGTGGCTCGTCGCTAGCTTTAATTTGAGTACTCGCGGAGCTAAAACAAATGAGGACATCAACACCATTGTTACACCCACAGCCACTGCTACTATACATACTGGACCAATTACTAGAGCTTGCGCATGCCAACTAAATTACCAGGTACTTTTGTTTCTTGGTAATGATTCTAATGTTCATGAGAATATGATGCTGCCTAAATTGGATACATTTGTTTTGCTTACAAATGAAGGGCCTAGCTTGGAGAAGGATGAACATTGGAGCAAGAACAAGCATGGAGATGATGGCATGTGCAATGGAAACAAGATGAGTGCATGAAGGCTTCGACGAAATATACAAGATGCCACTTCACAAATTTCGTCCATAGGCAATTATAGGTTCTGTGTCACCTTATTATTGGGCCAGGCTCATGTAATTTCGAATTACATAAGTATAGGCTGTTTTTAGAGTCCGTATGTGTGGGGAAACAAAGTTAGGGTTGGTTTCGGGCCCCTCCTACAAGGGGTCACGAAATTCCCCCTACTCCTTCATATATACAGCCCTTAGGGTGTCTTTTAGACTTTGGGTTTTGTTTAGATTAAAAGTTTGCCATAGGTGCCACTTTGCGTACTTTGTTTGTGTTCCACGACCAGACCAAGATGTCATAGAACCCCACCTTCATTAATAAAACTTTCCTCTTATATTCGCAATATCTAGATTGCAATTTCAATTTCTTGCTTGTTCTTCGTTTGCGTGTAGGAAATATACCTTCGTGGTCAGGTTAATCGTGCTCTGACGTGGTCAATAACCTCTCAGAGTTGGTTTAGAGATTGCTAAGGCGCGACGTCCTCGCACGTTCGTAGTCGGATCGTCAAAGTCTACTCCACCATAAACGATAGCTACCATCTCATCGAAAGACGGGATACTCTCACCTCAATCAAAAACGGACTTCATATGAGGAAGATATGTCTGTTTTACTGAACAGTGCGTAAAACAGATTCCAATCCGAATTCAGGTACGAGATTGAGTATAGATTGATCTGAAAAAAATCTTTCTTTTTTTCTCACACAATTTTCTTTCTCTCCTTTCTTTGTCTTTCTTTTTTTTCTCTCTCCCTCTTTCCAAAACAAACTAGATAAGATGCAGATTGGATCAAGCAAAGATGTGAATGACCTCAACTATGAATATGATAGTGAACGATGGGTAGCACCTGGTGGAAATTGATGGATGGGGTAGCGTATTGATAGAGGCAAAGGTGTCCTGTCTTTCGAGGAGATGGTGATTATCGTTTCGGAGGAGTAGACTTTCACGATCCGACTACGAACGTGCGAGGACGTCGCGCCTTAGCAATCACTAAACTAACTCCGAGAGGTTATTGACCACGCCGGAGCACGATCAACCTGACCACGAGGGTCTGTTTCCTGCGTGCAAACGAAGAACAAGCAAGAAACTAAGATTGCAATCTGGATATTGCGAATATAAGAGGAAAGCTTTATTAATGAAGGTGGGGTTCTGTGACGCCTTTGTTTGGTCGTTGAACACAAACGAAGTACGTGAAGTTGCAGCTATGGCGAACTTTTGATCTAAACAAAACCCAAAGTCTAAACGATGCCCTAAGGGCTGTATATATGGAGGAAGAGGGGGGAATTTCGTGGCCCTTGGAGGAGGGGTCCGAAACCAACCCTAACTCTTGTTTCCCCACACATACGAACTCTAAAAACAGCATATATTCAAGTATTTATAAATTACATGGGCCTGGCCCAATAATAAGGTGACGCAGCACCTAGAATAGCCTCTGGACGAAATTTATGAAGTGGCATCTTGTATATTTCGTCCAAGGCTTCATGCACTCATTATGGTGGCTTCAAAGTCCTGAAATCGTCACCGGAAACTCCGTTCTTGTTTCCCTTGCGCATGCCATCAACTCCATGCTTGTTCTTGCTCCAATGTTCATCCTTCTCCAAGCTAGGCCCTTCATTTGTAAGTATAACAATGGTATTGATGTCCTCATCACGTATGTCGTTTAGCACACAGAGATGACACGTTCCCTTTCGAAACCATGAGGCTTCTTGAGAGAAGCTCCGGTTTGTGAGAAGTCTATACCAAAACATGTCCCAAGTCAGACAATTTTTTTACCACATCATGTGAGTGGAATGTCATAACACCAAGCCAAGTTTCATGATTTTTAGGCGATTTTTGGATTTACATGTATTTTAAAACCATGTTTCTCAATGTTTACGACCAAGCCACGATACCCCAGATATTTGAAATTCACTCCCATTTCTTGCATGTGACCTAAACATTTACGCAAGGACCCATATATGATATTTTAACCTATTTTGGTGCACTGGAGCATGTGCTTGTAGTTCAAATTTGAATTATGGACATTAAATACCTAGAAACTTAATTAATGTATGAAAAAGGCCAAACGAACCCTGAATAATTTCAAATTTTAACATGACACTCCTATAGTTGCATGTTCACTGCAGCTAAATGTTCTAGCAATTCAAACACCATCCTTTCCCGCTGTAACCCCATTTTGTCTTTCAAGTCAGAATGAAAAAAATCAACTCTACCACAAACAGTTGATTAGGAAGAATCGTGTGCGATGCAGTATAAAATATCTTGGGGCACCTTCATGTACGACTTACGAGGGATGTTTCATCGGCTACAGTCCACCGCCCATGTGTCAACCACACTTGTTGGCCAGGTTTACGTTACACCGAGCTAAAAACTTCAGCAACCATGGAAATATCTAGCTCCCCTCCCCTCCCCACCGTCCAAAAGCCACATTTCCACTATTTCCTCCTTCCTTTCCAAGTACAAACCTTCACTGCTTGCTTGCAGCACTGCCTCCTCGCCGACGACGCTCCTTCCTATTGCGTGGCCTCGTCAATATAGTCACGTAATCCACACCCACCCCTATCCTCATCCTCCTTCTCCATCCCACATGCCCCAACAGCTGGTGTGACACCTTCCACCCAAATCACTGCCTCATCCTCCAAATAAGTGCTGCCCATAGCCATTTTGCACGCAGTATAGCCAATGAGCATCTGACAGCGGAGAAGCAAATCGTGGCCGCACGCGTGGTTGAGGTAACGATGGATTCCATGTGTGCCGACCGCCTGATCTTGGAGGAGCACCTCGTCGTCGAGGCCACCATCAATGCCTCACGCACTGACGCCTCCACACGGTTGGCTACTTTAAATGACAGTTCGTGGTGTTTTCTCGAGGCCACCGTTGGTGCCTTCTAGTGAATTGTCCTTTGTAATGTTAATATGCAATTTGATCTTCTAAAATGGGATGTTCAGTTCACAATTCGGTTCAACAATTGCTATATTTTCAAAGTAGTTCTTAAGCATGCTTGTTTTTTCTGATCTTCTAGTATATGTTCTATTCTGTAATGTGGTGCTTAGTAACCTGTTTGGTTCATTTGTCGTGTTGTCCATTTAACTGTTTGGTTTAGTTATGTAATGTGATGTTCATTTGTCGTGGGTACAATTTTGCATTTTTATGCATGTGAGAAATAAATCAAATTTGGTTGTACTAAATACATGAGAAACATATACAGGTGCTATATTTCCATGTTGTTTAGCATGCTTTGTTTGGTTAACTGGATTTTCCATGCAGCTCGAAATAATCTGTTGGATCTGTAATTTGTTTACTTTTCATTAACATATTCTACTGATAGTATGCTAACTCTCACTTAACCTAGTCAATATCTGCCTTATATGTGTTGCAGGAAAACAATGGGAGGCACTAAGGTTTACCATTGAGGTTTGCACATGCATGGTTCTATGGTTAACAACACATTATTGTGCAATTCCTAGAACCATTCCAATATTTAGGTTTTTAACAATTTGGTCTTGCACATGTAGGTCCTGTTGTCAGGGGTTTAGACCCACTAGTCGACCAATTTTGCATATGGGGAAATGAGATGTCCATGAATATCAGTAAGTCAAGAAACTCAAAAAGATTGTTAGGATAAAGAAACTAGCAACGAATAACAACAAGATCTTTGTTTGCATAAGGAAGAAGACATCAGTCAACTATAGGATCATACTAACTCTTTTTCCTTATTTTTCCTTTAGCACCGTTACAAAATTTAGAACAGATATTTATGCATATCTTTGTTTTCAATCATTTCCAAAGCAGTCTACTGATGATTACCTCTCAGACCACCTGCATGGTCAAGAGGTGAGGAAGGTATTCATTCAACACCCATAGTACAGTATTGAAGTCTTCCTCAAGAGGATGATGGTTGAGCGGGCAATTATCCATAGCCACTGGCCTAAAGTTGCAAGGGCATTCAACATTACCGAAGGCTCAATATTCGACTTCTGCTTCGACAGTTTTCCAAATGAGATTGATCTGTCCATTTACCGTGTATAATGCTACTTTCCAAAGGTTTTAGGTGTTGCATGTGAAACTTGGTGCGGTTGTGTAACGACATAGCTAGATATATGCCTATATGGTGTAACTGAGTGCTGACGCTATCTGATGTTGTACTCTGATGTAATTCAATTATGAAATCTTAGTTGTCGTAATACAGATATGAAATATATGGTGTGTTTGATATGAAATGTTAATTTGATTACTAAATGGATTATCAATAATTGGCAAATTAGCCTACTTATTGGGTTTTCTGATTGTAGGCGGTTTCTCAGACAACACCACGGTTTCTAGAAAGTAGGCATGTTGGATCAATCAACAATCACACACGACTTACGCCTGACAAATTTTTGCGTTAGGCCACCTTGCACACACGTTTCCACATAAAAATTGTGTGTGATCTACATACGAATGGAAACGTTTGTCCGGGATTCACTGTGTGGGATATAAATACGAATGGAAACAATTGGGCCTGTATAATTGTCTGCGATTCCTCGCCCGATCACTCACGGGCTCTTTTTGCCTCGTGTGTGTGACTGAACCTATCACTGATGGTTCCTGGGTCGTGTGGGAAGGCCCACTCTATCACACACACAATTATAGAGGCGAAGGTGTCCCGATGTTTTGATGAGATAGCTATCGTTTTCTGTGGGAGTTGACTTTGACGATCCGATTACGAAGGTGCTAAGACGTTGCACCTTAGCAATCGCTAAACCAACTTCCGAGGGTTATTGACCACGCGGGAGCACGATCAACCTGACCATGAGGGTCTATTTCCTGCAAGCAAATGAAGAACAAGCAAGAAACTGAGATTATAATCTGGATATTGCGAATATAAGATGAAAGCTTTATTGGTCAAGGTGGGGTTCTTTGACCTCTTGGACTGCTCGTTGAACAAAAACGAAGTAGGCGAAGTTGCAGCTATGGCGAACTTTTAATCTAAACAAAACCCAAAGTCTAAATGATGCCCTAAGGGCTGTATATATGGAGGAAGAGGGGGGAATTTGTGGCCCTTGGAGGAGGGGTCCGAAACCAGCCCTAACTCTTTTTTCCCCACACATGCAGACTCTAACAACAGCCTATACTCAAGTATTTTGAAATTACATGGGTCTGGCCCAATAATAAGGTGATGTAGCACCTATACTAACTTCTGGACAAAATTTATGAAGTGACATCTTGTATATTTCGTTCAAGCCTTCATGCACTCGTTTTGGTGGTTTCAAAGTCATGAAATCATCACTTGAAACTTCATTCTTGTTACCCTTGCGCTTCCCATCCTCTCCATGCTTCATCTTGCTCCAATGTTCATCCATCTTGTCTAAGCTAGGCCCTTCATTTGTAAGCAAGACAAATGTATCAAATTTAGGAAGCATCATATTTTCATGAACATTAGAATCATTACCAAGAAACGAAACTACCTGGTAATTTAATTGGCGTGCGCGAGCTCTAGTAATTGGTCTAGTATGTATAGCAGCAGGGGCTGTGGGTGTAACAATGGTACTCATGTCCTCTGTAACATCCCAAATTTTCAATTTGGAATGTTATACATAGATCATTCAATGCATGGCATATTTTTATTGCATTTTGAAAAAAATCCTCGATAAATCCTAAGCAACTCAAGGACCCTCGGAGAGAGTTGGGGATTTTCTCGATTTTTCATATTTGATTTTATCAAATAATAAAACGAGGATTTTGGTTTTAATTATTTTCTCTCCGGAAAAATATTTCACATTAAAATAAATGAGAGGAGAAAATATGACTTCTCCAAAACAATTGAAATATTGGAGGAAAAATATTAAAATCAGATATTGGATTTTATTCGAATTTTATTTGCAATTTTAATTGCATTAAAAAAATTGCACGTTTTCTAAACTGCATTTTTGTGTCAAAAAAATGTTCACCCTGTTCTAATTATTTTAACTAGACGGGGAAAATTTGTTTTATCTTTTTTGGATTTTTATTTATTTTTCTATGAACTTTTTTCGGCGGAATGTTTTAAAAAAAACGCGCGCGCCCGACCGGGCCGAGGCCCAGCCGAGCGGCCGGCCCAGCCGCGCCGTCTCCTCCGCGCGTACGCGCCGCCGCCGCCCGAGTCCGTGGCGAGCACGGGAGCCGCCGCAGCCGCCTTTGCCCCTCCTCCAAGCAGCCCCCCTCCTTAAATACCGCCGCCACCCCCCCTTCACCCCGTCCCCGCCTGAGCCGAGCCCCGCCGGAGCCGCGAGCGCCGCCGCCCGAGTTCGCCGCCCGTCGCCGCCGCCCGGAGCCCGCACCCCGCCGCCCCTCGCCGCCCCAAGCCCCGCCGCACCCCGCCGCCCTCGCCGCCCCCTCGCCGGACCCCCGCCGACCCCGCCGGAGCCCCGTCCCGACGAGGTATCGATCCGACGCCGTTGCCGTTTTAAAAAAAACCGTTCGTTTTTTTAAAAACCCTAGATCGGTTTATTTTCTTCGGTTTTATTATTTAGTGAACGTTCACCGACCCGTTCGTTTTAACGAACGTGTTCGTCGGATTTTCACTGTTAACGAACGTCCGTTCTTTAACCGTTCGTCAGTTTTCTTTTTCGTCGGATTTTTCCGCGATTATTTCAGATCTCGATTTCTGATCGGATCTTCGTTTCTGTTTAACTTTTCGCTCGTTTATCGGAATCAGGCGATTCAAGCGCCTAGAGTTTCATCTCGAAATTCTCTTTCCGTTTAACCTACTCAAACAAGTTTTTGCTACTGTAAAATTTGACCTAGATCCAGATTAGTAAACGAAGCTTGTTTCTTTCGCCGTTTGACTTTCGTTGCTTCGTTCGAGTTGATTCTTTTTGCAAACCGGAGTTCTTAAGTTGAACTTTCTGGTTGGATCTTTCATTCGAGTTTTACCTGTGCATTAGATGAGTACTTATTGTTTGCTTGTTTGTTTGCGATAGAGTACCCGGAGTGTGCCGCTTGTTACTTCGAATCGCTAGGTTTCGCGGATCATCAGCAAGGCAAGTAACACTTTGATCATACCTTTCCATACCCAGTTTTTATTGCATTAGATCAATCCTCAAACATTGCATGGTTAGGATCTAATTAAATTGTGGGTATTGGGAAGTAGTTGAGGTAGTACCTATTACCTGTTTTATTTTCAAACCCTTGGGAGTTACTTCTACGTTGCTATTATATTGCCATGCTATGCTCGTAGACGTGGATTGGGTTTGAGTGATATTCATGACAGATGTGAGATTGTTAATAATGGTTTACTTAAGGTGGCAACTAAAACTCACATCTGGGTGGATTGAGGCACCTGGAGAACCCAGTGTTGTCTGTTTGTATAAGGACCGCCACCCAGGCTCAAAGGGATCATAAGATTATTCATGCTGGAAACTTCCGTGTGCAGCCACAAGCTATTATGGGCTCTAGCATAGTTGAGTAGGTTACATGATCTCTTGAAGAGGTGGGCTAGCAGATGTAGGGGAAAGTAGGTGTAACTGTCCATCCGGAGTAAAGAGTGATTGTTTCTGAAAGACTGTGTCTCGGTCATCCGTTTCTCAAACATCATGTAGTGCGAGAACCAAGCGGAGGCGATCGAGTCTTGTGGGGAAAAGTGCGCAAACCTCTGCAGAGTGTACAAACTAATCATGGTTAGCCGTGTCCCCGGTTATGGACAACTTGAGTATCTAGTACCTGGATTATCATGTGAATCTCATCATCATGTTACTTTAATTAATTTTGTTGGGTTAATGATGACATTTAATTGGGATTGAGATGTTGTCAACCATCTCAATGTTCAACAACCACCATGATAGTTAAATAAAATTTATTCCTTTGCAGTAGGGAAAAATTGGCTTTTCGCAAAACTTTAACCATAGAGCTTTCCACCAGCCAAATATGCATGTAGTATAGCATTATTATGTTCATTATTCTCTATGTGTTATTTTGCCAGCATATTCCATGTGCTGACCCGTTTTCGGGCTGCAACGTTTCATGTTGCAGACTTTTCAGACGACGAGTAAGGTGCCTTAGGTCGTGGTCTTATACTCAGTGATGCCGTTGGAGTTGATGGACTCACTTATCTTCCAAGTCTTCCGCTGTTATCGTATTTAGATGGCCTTAAGCCATATTTATCATACTTATTCTCTTTGGAGATATTCGATGTAATAAGTGTGTGATTGCTACTCTGTTATAAATCCTCCATTTGTACTGTGCGTGTCAGCATTACTGATCCAGGGATGACACTGGTGCACAGCAGCACAGACTATTTGAGGTCTGGTCGCTACAAAGGTGGTATCAGAGCACACGCTGACTGTAGGACACGACCACTAAGCTTAAGCCCTAGAAAACTTCTCTCTTCTCATTTCTGACCCCTCTCCACTTTCTACTCTTTTAGGAATGGCGGATGCAAGGAGCAAGTTCATGCAACCAGATGAAGACACGCCTTTTGGACGACATTTGAAGGAAGTCACTAAGTACTTGAACATAGGAATACCAAGCATCACCGGAACCTACAACGCCACATTACCCGAAGAGGAGAGCTGGAAGATTCAAGTTCACATTCCAGGAAGGACGTTTGTGCCAGTTACTGAACCCATAAGATTGGTTTTCGAAGCATCAACCTGGAGTTTAGGGAAGAGCATGGCCGCCCACATCGCTATGGGACGCATTGGAGAAGTCTACCACAGGGAGCTTAAGGATACAATTTATCAGATTTGTGGACGCCGAGACGAGCAATGGGAGATGATCAGAACCAAGAAGGATGGATCAATTGCAGCTTTCATCCAGGAGCAAAACCAACATATTCGTCGCCAGGAGAACCAGATGTGCTCAGACAAGGAAGAACTGAAGAAGGCATTGATGAAGATCAAGGAGCTGGAGGAAGAACTCAAGGCTACACGCGAGGATTATTTGGAGGAAATCGTCGCACTAGTAGGGAAGAATGACGACCTGGAGAAGAAGATTGGAGTATTCATGGGAAATCCAGTGCCAAAAGCAAAAGATGACGAATGCACTTGCCCGGATAACTACATCATCATCGACGACACCGACTCGGAACCAAGTGAAGATGACTTTGTTGATGAAGCTGGAGCAGACATCATGGAGTCTTCAACTGATTAGAATTTCTAGTAGACCACCATATCAGTAGTAGTTTTCCCCCATTTAATAGTATAGTTCAAGCACTTTGTAACGCTAGTTAGATCGATTGTATGCCTTGTTTGAATTGATTGAGTGATATTGATTGTATTTGTCTCATGAGCATATGGGTAGTGTTTTCCCTCTAGACCTCATTCTATTCTTAACTCTCATCTTTTCTAACCCATCAGATGCCTCCGAGACGCGACACCGGATTTGTTTTCCCACCGGAGATCACCCAGTTGATTCAGCAACAGAATGCCCTGATGCAAGTGTTAGTGCAGAACCAAGGCAACAACAACAACAACAACCCACCGCCACCACCACCTGTTGATCACTTAGCCCGTTTCTTGAGGCTAAACCCGCCGGTGTTTTCCAGTAGCACCGAGCCGATTGTTGCAGATGATTGGCTCCGCAAAGTTGGAAGGGAGTTGACCACTGCAGGATGCACAGATGCGGAAAGAGTGCGTTTTGCCGCACATCAGCTTGATGGACCCGCAGCATCATGGTGGGAGAATTACACAGCCACGCACCCTATTGACACTGTCACATGGGACCAGTTTCAGCAAGCTTTCCGTACAGCTCATGTTTCAGCAGGAGCTATGGCTATGAAGAAGCGTGAGTTTCGCAACCTACGCCAAGGAGGACGCACCGTAGGCCAGTATGTGGAGGATTTCAGTAAGTTAGCACGTTATGCACCAGATGACGTTGCTACAGATGCAGCCAAGCAGGAGAAATTTTTGGAAGGACTGAATGATGAACTGAGTATGCAGTTGATGGTAGCAACCTTCAACAACTACCAGGAGTTGGTAGATAGAGCTCTCATGATTGAAGGAAAGCAGCAGCAGATTGAAAACCGTAAGAGGAAGTATGGACAAGGGAAGTATAACTCTGGAGCTCAACAGAAGCCACGATTTGCCCCGAAACCGGGAGGACAGTTTCAGCATACCCATGGAGGAGGTAGTTCGCACAACCATAATGGCTCCAAGAATGGTAATGGGAATGGAGGAACCAACGGACAGAACCGCACCAACCCATCTACCCCAGCCAAGAGGGATCTAAGTCACGTTACCTGTTTCAAGTGCCAGAAGACTGGACATTATGCAACTGATTGTCCTGAAGCCCAAAATGGAAATGGCAATGGAAGCTCTGGGAAGAAGCCGAACCCGTTCAACAAAGGACATGTGAACCACGTGAGCGTGGAGGAGGTTGAAGCACAGCCTGATGCAGTAATAGGTAAGTTTTTGGTTAAGTCATTTACTGCAATCGTTCTTTTCGATACTGGTGCATCGCATTCATACATATCAAGGGGATTTGTGGATAAGTTTAAGTTGCCCACCAAAGTTCTCAGAACACCTATGTTAGTAACCTCGCCAGGAGCAGAGTATATGGCAAGCCAAGGATGTTTTCAGATGCCATTGGCCATTGGTAGGCATGTTTTCCCCTCAGACCTAATAATTTTGGAGTCGCAAGGTTTGGATGTGATTTTGGGAATGGATTGGCTATCGATGTATGGAGGAAACATCGATTGCGCCAGTAAGTCGATTTTGCTTACCACCCCAGAAGGAAAAAGGATCAAGTATGTATCCCGGCATATGCCGAAGAGGACTCAGGTGAATTCCTTATCAGGAGTTGTACAGGAGGAAGTACCAGTGGTGAAGGATTACCCGGATGTATTTCCAGAAGAGTTGCCAGGCATGCCACCAGATAGAGACATTGAGTTCTTGATTGAACTTTTGCCAGGCACAGGGCCAATATCTAAGAGACCGTACAGGATGCCCGCAAAAGATTTGGAGGAGATTAAGAAGCAGATTAAGGAGTTACTGGATAAAGGCTATATTCGCCCAAGTTCGTCACCTTGGGGATCACCAGTACTTCTAGTGGAGAAGAAAGATGGATCGTTGAGGATGGTTGTTGATTACCGTGGATTGAATGAAGTGACCATCAAGAACAAGTACCCACTGCCAATGATCAATGATCTGTTTGACCGATTACAAGGAGCTAAGGTATTTTCCAAGATCGATCTACGATCAGGATACCATCAGTTGAAGATTCGAGAGCAGGATATACCTAAGACGGCTTTTACCACCAGGTATGGGCTATATGAGTATACCGTTATGTCATTTGGTCTGACTAACGCACCTGCCTATTTCATGAACCTGATGAACAAAGTGTTTATGGAGTTTTTGGATAAGTTCGTCGTGGTGTTCATTGACGATATTTTAGTCTTTTCCAAGAATGAGGAAGAGCATGAGGAGCATTTGCGATTGGTACTTGAGAAGCTCAGAGAACATCAGCTATATGCCAAGTTCAGCAAATGTGAATTTTGGCTGAAGGAAGTTGGATTCCTCGGACATGTTATTTCTGGAGAAGGAATAGCAGTAGACCCTGCCAAAGTTGACACAGTGACAAGTTGGGAATCACCCACGTCAGTTGGAGAGATCCGGAGTTTTCTTGGACTTGCAGGATACTACCGGAGGTTCATCGAGAATTTCTCGAAGATTGCTAAACCCATGACTGAGCTATTGAAAAAGGACACCAAGTTCAATTGGACTGAGGAATGTGAAGCTAGTTTCCAAGAGTTGAAGAAACGATTGGTTACGTCACCAGTGTTGATTCTGCCAGATCAACGCAAGGATTATGAAGTTTATTGCGACGCTTCTCGTCGAGGACTTGGAGCAGTGCTTATGCAGGAAGGAAGAGTTGTGTCATATGCTTCACGACAACTTAAACCCCATGAGAAGAATTATGCTACGCATGATTTGGAGTTAGCAGCCGTGGTGCATGCGTTGAAGACATGGAGACATTTTCTCATCGGAAACCATTGTGAGGTGTACACGGATCACAAGAGTTTGAAGTATATTTTCACGCAGAAGGAGTTAAATCTCAGACAGAGGAGATGGTTGGAGCTTATTAAGGACTATGATATGAGCTTGCATTATCACCCAGGAAAGGCTAACGTAGTAGCAGACGCGTTGAGCCGCAAGAGTCATGTCAACACCCTCATGACAGGAGAGTTACCTCAGGAGTTAGCCGAGGACCTTCGCGAGCTATGTTTGGAGATAGTCCCAAGAGGCTATTTAGCGACACTGGAGATTCAGTCTACCTTGATGGAAAGGATCAGAGAAGCTCAGAAGACAGACAAGGAGATTGACGAGATAAAGGAGAAGATGAGCAAAGGAAAAGCCAAGGGATTTCATGAGGATGAGCACGATACCTTATGGTTTGAGGACCGCGTATATGTGCCAAATGATCCGGAGATCAGGAAGTTGATTTTGCAAGAGGCCCATGATTCACCGTATTTGATTCACCTAGGGAATACCAAGATGTATTTGGATTTGAAAAATACTTTCTGGTGGACCGGAATGAAGAAGGATATTGCAGAGTATGTAGCAGTTTGTGATGTGTGTCAGAGAGTGAAGGCAGAGCATCAGAAGCCAGCAGGATTGCTACAACCATTGCTGATACCCGAATGGAAGTGGGATAAAATAGGCATGGATTTTATCACGGGATTGCCCAGGACTCGTTCAGGCTATGACTCAATATGGGTTGTAGTCGACCGTTTGACGAAAGTGGCTCATTTCATTCCAGTGAAGACCACTTACACCAGTGCTAAGTTGGCAAAGATATACATGACCAGGATCGTATGTTTGCATGGAGTTCCGAGGACCATTGTATCAGACAGAGGAACCCAGTTTACCTCGAAGTTTTGGAAGCAGTTACATGAAACATTGGGAACCAGGCTAGAATTTAGTACAGCCTTTCACCCACAGACCGATGGACAGACCGAGAGAGTCAATCAGATTTTGGAGGACATGTTGAGAGCTTGTGCACTAGATTATGGATCTAGTTGGGACGACAATTTGCCATATGCAGAGTTTTCCTACAACAACAGTTATCAAACTAGTTTGAAGATGGCCCCTTTCGAAGCTTTGTACGGAAGAAGGTGTAGAACACCGTTGTTATGGGACGAAGTTGGAGACCGTCAGTTGTTTGGACCAGATTTGATTAAGGAGTCTGAACAGAAAGTGAGGTTGATTCGCGATAGGCTCAAGGTAGCCCAGTCCAGACAGAAGAGTTATGCTGATTCTAAACGAAAGGAGACAGTTCACGAAGCCGGAGACAGAGTGTATCTTCGAGTATCACCACTTCGAGGAGTGAAGCGCTTTGGAGTTAAGGGAAAGCTAGCGCCCCGTTTTATCGGACCATACAGAGTTTTGGAACGTATGGGAGAAGTTGCCTACAAGCTGGAATTACCCGAAGGATTGTCAGGAGTTCATGATGTATTTCATGTTTCCCAGTTGAAGAAGTGCCACGCAGAGATGGCTGAGATACCACTAAGAGATACCGTGCCGCTGGAAGCGATTCAGCTGGGAGGTGATTTGACCTACGAGGAGAAACCAGTTAAGATTCTCGAGTATGCCAGCCGAGTTACCCGCAGTAAGGTTATCAAGTTTTGCAAAGTTCAGTGGAGTCACCATACTGAGGATGAAGCCACCTGGGAGCGAGAGGAAGACCTACGGAAGGACCACTCTCACCTGTTTTCTAGCCAGCCCGAATCTCGAGGGCGAGATTCATCTTAAGGGGGGTAGGTTTGTAACATCCCCAATTTTCAATTTGGAATGTTATACATAGATCATTCAATGCATAGCATATTTTTATTGCATTTTGACAAAATCCTCGATAAATCCTAAGCAACTCAAGGACCCTCGGAGAGAGTTGGGGATTTTCTCGATTTTTCATATTTGATTTTATCAAATAATAAAACAAGGATTTTGGTTTTAATTATTTTCTCTCCTGAAAAATATTTCACATTAAAATAAATGAGAGGAGAAAATATGACTTCTCCAAAACAATTGAAATATTGGAGGAAAAATATTAAAATCAGATATTGGATTTTATTCGAATTTTATTTGCAATTTTAATTGCATTAAAAAAATTGCACGTTTTCTAAACTGCATTTTTGTGTCAAAAAAACTGTTCACCCTGTTCTAATTATTTTAACTAGACGGGGAAAATTTGTTTTATCTTTTTTGGATTTTTATTTATTTTTCTATGAATTTTTTCGGCGGAATGTTTAAAAAAAACGCGCGCGCCCGACCGGGCCGAGGCCCAGCCGAGCGGCCGGCCCAGCCGCGCCGTCTCCTCCGCGTGTACGCGCCGCCGCCGCCCGAGTCCGTGCCGAGCACGGGAGCCGCCGCCGCCTTGCCCCTCCTCCAAGCAGCCCCCCCTCCTTAAATACCGCCGCCACCCCCCCCCCTTCACCCCGTCCCCGCCTGAGCCGAGCCCCGCCGGAGCCGCGAGCGCCGCCGCCCGAGTTCGCCGCCCGAGTTCGCCGCCCGTCGCCGCCGCCGGAGCCGCACCCCGCCGCCCCTCGGTACCCCAAGCCCCGCCGCCCTCGCCGCCCCCTCGCCGGACCCCGCCGACCCCGCCGGAGCCCCGTCCCGACGAGGTATCGATCCGACGCCGTTGCCGTTTTAAAAAAAACCGTTCGTTTTTTTAACCTTAGATCGGTTTATTTTCTTCGGTTTTATTATTTAGTGAACGTTTACCGACCCGTTCGTTTTAAAGAACGTGTTCGTCGGATTTTCACTGTTAACGAACGTCCGTTCTTTAACCGTTCGTCAGTTTTCTTTTTCGTCGGATTTTTCCGCGATTATTTCAGATCTCGATTTATGATCGGAACTTAGTTTCTGTTTAACTTTTCGCTCGTTTATCGGAATCAGGCGATTCAAGCGCTTAGAGTTTCGTCTCGAAATTCTCTTTCCGTTTAACCTACTCAAACAAGTTTTTGCTACTGTAAAATTTGACCTAGATCCAGATTAGTAAACGAAGCTTGTTTCTTTCGCCGTTTGACTTTCGTTGCTTCGTTCGAGTTGATTCTTTTTGCAAACCGGAGTTCTTAAGTTGAACTTTCTGGTTGGATCTTTCATTCGAGTTTTACCTGTGCATTAGATGAGTACTTATTGTTTGCTTGTTTGTTTGCGATAGAGTACCCGGAGTGTGCCGCTTGTTACTTCGAATCGCTAGGTTTCGCGGATCATCAGCAAGGCAAGTAACACTTTGATCATACCTTTCCATACCCAGTTTTTATTGCATTAGATCAATCCTCAAACATTGCATGGTTAGGATCTAATTAAATTGTGGGTATTGGGAAGTAGATGAGGTAGTACCTATTACCTGTTTTATTTTTCAAACCCTTGGGAGTTACTTCTACGTTGCTATTATATTGCCATGCTATGCTCGTAGACGTGGATTGGGTTTGAGTGATATTCATGACAGATGTGAGATTGTTAATAATGGTTTACTTAAGGTGGCAACTAAAACTCACATCTGGGTGGATTGAGGCACCTGGGGAACCCATTGTTGTTTGTATAAGGACCGCCACCCAGGCTCAAAGGGATCGTAAGATTATTCATACTGGAAACTTCCGTGTGCAGCCACAAGCTATTATGGGCTCTAGCATAGTTGAGTAGGTTACATGATCTCTTGAAGAGGTGGGCTAGCAGATGTAGGGGAAAGTAGGTGTAACTGTCCATCCGGAGTAAAGAGTGATTGTTTCTGAAAGACTGTGTCTCGATCATCCGTTTCTCAAACATCATGTAGTGCGAGAACCAAGCGGAGGGGATCGAGTCTTGTGGGGAAAAGTGCGCAAACCTCTGCAGAGTGTACAAGCTAATCATGGTTAGCCGTGTCCCCGGTTATGGACAACTTGAGTATCTAGTACCTGGATTATCATGTGAATCTCATCATCATGTTACTTAATTAATTTTGTTGGGTTAACGATGATAATTAATTGGGATTGAGATGCTGTCAACCATCTCAATGTTTCACAACCACCATGATAGTTAAATAAAAATTTATTCCTTTGTAGTAGGGAAAAATTGGCTTTTTGCAAAACTTTAACCATAGAGCTATCCACCAGCCATATATGCATGTAGTATAGCATTATTACGTTCATTATTCTCTATGTGTTATTTTGCCAGCATATTCCATGTGTTGACCCGTTTTCGGGCTGCAACCTTTCATGTTGCAGACTTTTCAGACGACGAGTAAGGTGCCTTAGGTCGTGGTCTTATACTCAGTGATGCCGCTGGAGTTGATGGACTCACTTATCTTCCAAGTCTTCCGCTGTTATCGTATTTAGATGGCCTTAAGCCATATTTATCATACTTATTCTCTTTGGAGATATTCGATGTAATAAGTGTGTGATTGCTACTCTGTTATAAATCCTCCATTTGTACTGTGCGTGTCAGCATTACTGATCCAGGGATGACACTGGTGCACAGCAGCACAGACTATTTGAGGTCTGGTCGCTACATCCTCATCACACAAGCAAGGTGAATGTTTAAAACTCCATCGTGGAAAGGGGTAAAAACCACTTGTCTAGGACGTCTCTGCACTAGTGTACACATGGCAGGTACAAGCACAATACAAACATAACGACTTTCAGATCATTCACAAGAAACGTCCTTTGAATAATTTAGGTAATTTGTTGCTCAGATGGTCTTTGAGGCGATGGCTACTGTTGGTCTATGTGCCAATAGTGCAATGAGTCATCTATCAAAAGTAAATCGCAAAAGAAATCACTGGGACATGGTCACCGTCAAGGCAAATTAGAATGCAGTATTACATAAAAAAAGAATGTACTATGAGCATAATCATTTGTTGGTAGTTGAGGAAAACATCCTTCAAAAATGTAAAAAAAGGATGTACTTTAATTGAAAATCATATGCATGACACATGTCTTTACATAGAGTCAAAAATCAGTTAAGTGTAAACACCTATACATTGAATAACAACAATTGAGGAATTTGTGCCTACATAGGCTACCACTATGTTTTCACATTATGAAACTACAAAGAGAGTGTAATAGTGTGGATGCACTTAAGCACTATTAGTAAGTAAATAATTAGAACATGATATAGAGAAGTACATTGATGTGCATTAAGAGAATGCACCCACTTTTAAATTAAAGTTGAATTCCTGTCATCTCCACTTTTTGTACAGTTTCTGCAATGCCAACTCTTTCAATGCCATAATGTGGAGATAGTGCTTCTAATGTCTGCAGTACTATTTGTAATGCTTGACCGACTTGTTGATAGCTATAGAGACATATTTCCAAACAAATATTTATTTACTTTTACATATGAAATGCATTCCTCATGGCTTTGCAGGCGTGGGGATAGTTTTTATGAAGGAATCTGCCAAGTCAAGTTGTTTTCCACTCTGAATGAACTTCATGCACATGGGTGGCTCCACACTGAAAAGGGTGAGCATTGATGATGGTAGTGCAAATAGACCGTCTCCACACATCAAGCCAGCTGCAACTGCGGATGATAGTAAGGCAGCACTTTGGCTATTAATTTTAGTCCATATAAACATCACTATAGTGCCTATGCACATATCAATGGGGCCAGATGATCCAATGAAGAATGGCAATGCAAACACGGTGACATTGGGAATGTAGTTCATTATTTTCCAGCCATTCCTCCGAGACACAATTGAGAGTGTGTTGACTGCAATGGCAAAGCAAGCTGCAGCAAAGCAAAACATTAGACAATGGTCAGGGAGCTCCTTGGCACCTCCTGTGCCAACCACCGCGATGGCACGATAAACCCCAGCATATGGACATGGGTATTCCGAGTCTGGTGCTCCAATGGGAATGTGCGCCTTGGCCGTGTTTTGAAAGGCGCGGAAGATGCATGGGGTAAGAATTGAACCAATGATTATACCCAAAATTTGCATGATGACCAGGGCTCGTTGTGAGGTTAGTGTCATGTAACCTGTCTTCACGTCTTGTGTTGCTTGAGAGGAAACATGAAGGGCTGACACTACTAGCCCACATGCTACAAGGCTAGCGACAATTGCACCAGGCTTGGCAACCCATGCTGAGACGATGAAGATCGTGAACTTGGCGTAAGTATATGCAACATTCCAGTCCGTGAGCCCAGTTGCATAGGTATTGGTGAGCGCAAGCACCGGGATAATAATGTAAATTGTAAGGACATTGAAGAAAGTTATCTGGTAGAACATCCTTGGGATAATAATTGCACAAATTATTGCACACACCACATATGCAACCGCCGGTATGGAAAAAGGTATTCTATTTTCAAGGAATACCTCAATCCTTCTACGGTCATCATAATTAAGACTCGGGTGTTTTCTCAAGTAGTTCCCCACCACTGAATCTGTTTCTTGTTGTTTTTGTCTGAAGTCAATGAAGGCAGTGATAAGTAGTATAATGAAGTTGTAAATACCATCAACAACGATAAGTGTAACTGTAATAAAGACCTGTTCAACAACTTTGAAGAGTTAGATCCACATAAAATGCTAAAGGAAATGAAAGAAAAAAACTTCCTTGCATATGGTTTATTAGATTTTATTTATGTTTCAACATCTACTATTTCCTTGTGCGTATTTCCTAGATATAGTTTTTGAGTGACTTGACCCCGAGACGAGGAACCAAATAGTTAATATTTGTGGTTGTAAGTTTGATTGGAAGTTTGCTTATTTTGGATACTACTCCATGATTCAAAATTTTAATATTTCAAAAGATCAAGTGAAAATTGGTTAGGTCTGGTGGTTGTAATTTGACTGAAACTTCGCCTAATTGTTGGAGACTATTTCGTCCTTCAAAAGTTAATATTCAAAGAATCAAAAGGAAATTTGTAAATAGACATGCCAATAAATCCAACAAACAATGAGTAAACACACTATGACTTTGAGTATTATTGTGAAGAAGAACTCGCATTATGGTTATGAGTGAAACGGTTGCTGAAGTGAGAATGCTATTCGTCCAAGTTATTTAGCCAAAATGAAAAAGGTATAAAATATTCTTAGACTACCACAAAGGTAATGTATACTCAAATTGTGTTGTTGTCAATGAATATTTTTACTTCTATTTCTCACTTTTGGATGGTCCCTAAAAAAGGGTAGATTTTTGTAACAATTGACAACTAGAGACATGTCTTGAATGCTCTCGTATATAAATCTTATGGGAAGTATCAAGTAGCGCGTATTTTAGTTTATTTTATTTTCATGAAAGCAACTTGCACTCAACTTTTGACTCTGCAAAAATAATCTTTCTCCCTTCATGGTAAATGATAATAGATAAGGTAGAGTTGGACTATAAGCAGGACTACAAAGTGAAATAGGTTAACAATTAATATGCTAAGTAAGGTCGGCTAAAGATTGTTAGCCGATATCTCAATGCGTAAAATCACTAATTAATTGTTGGTATAAACAAATCCTTTTATTTTACCAGTTCTTGCACATGTTTCACAAAAGAGGGAGATTTTTTCTAAATATTTGGCACTACTTGCTAAGAGAAGTTACTTCCAATATTTAATGTGCCAATTTGAGTTTCTAAAAAATGGTTAGGACAACATTACTAGATTTGTCTTGTATTTCTATAAAAAACTTTAGTAATGCACATGAGTCTATAGAAGGGTGTGGGAGGAAAATAAAAATAACCTAGATAATTCAGCGAGTTGTAACGGTTGTTTGTAAAGTTGAAACTAAGAGATTACGAGGGTATGTTTGTCCACACTAGCTCCACCGCCATGTATTTTGGGGATAACCATGATAAATCGACGCTCTTTCATGAAAGAACAACCAAAGTATATTTATATATTGTACAATAATTGCATCTAATTTTGTGTGATCGAACTGGAAATGTGATTATAGTCTGCAATATAGAGGTTAGTAATGAGACTTCATAGATACAAACAAACAAACATAGATAGTATTTTATAAAGTGTGATCCTTTCTTTTCGTATATAAGTAGTACCTTGGTAAAAATTATTAGATGAAATTCCGACCAACAAGTACTTACTTAGTTCTTTTGTACATACCTTGTATCCATTTGATCCAACTAAACTTGTTGGACTACTAGTGTGATACCATTGCCCACTTTTTGTTTCGAGAAAAGGGAACAAAAACCCCCACGATGTGATGCCTCCGGCTAGTAATGTAATATTTACCATAGGTGGGCAAATCATTCCCACGCCAATAAATGTTGTAGAAAAGTCAAAGAAGAACCTGTAGGCACATGATTATGTATATCATTATGCCAAGTAAGTCACCAGTGTTTTCTATAAGGGATAGACATGGCTATATACATTCGTTGTTTCCTTGAATCCTTTTACCGAGTTTGTATCATATATTTAACCTATTTGAAGTTCCAAATTTACATCTAGTTGTAATTAGAATAAATATGCATATAGGGTGAATGATTACTGTTATAAGAGCCATGCTCGCGCATCTAGAAAAGTCACAAAGATTAATCGGTATCCAACATATTAGAACATCTGTAAAGGCAAAAAACATTGGAAAAAATGCACAAAGGACTACATCATGGTATTGGAAAACATCAATAACAATGCATGTCTAATTCATATTTTTTCACAATATAAATCATGTGAATGTACATTGATATATGCAATTAGGGAGGGTAATTCTACACATAGTGGGGAGTATTAGGGCATGCATCTTAATATGATTTCACAGGTAAAATTCTCATGTGGCACTATATTTAATAAGAAAAGAGAGAGCAATCGTATCTTAATCTAAATATTTATCTTAGCACCTTCTTTGTCACCAAAACCATTAAGTAATGGTTGTTTGGATACAACACTAAGATATAGTTCATTGGGACTGCTATAGTTAAACATCTATTAAATGTGATTATATATAACTTACGATATAGTGTGCAGGGACTGCCCTTATACTACATGCCTCATTTATTCTATGATATATATAATCATTGTTGTATAATATCACATGTTAAATTTTTAGATAATCTTATTTAATATTTTTCATGACACACAATATCTCATCATTTATCGTGATACATTATCATGATATGATACATAATCCTCTTTTCTTCATTTAACGGCATGCCACCTGAGCCAAGTTGCCTGTTTTTTTTAGATGAGCCAATTTTGCTAGTTAGCACGCATGCCACCTACTAATACATCCATGGGAAGTATCATGAAATGTGTTTTAAAAGATGAAACATCTAGATGTTGTAAATGGGAAGTTCGTGGTTGAATATAATTAGAGTAACTATGAATAAACAGGACAATTAGCGCCTGATTCAATTTGAGTTACAATGCTTTCAACTTATATTCTTATTCCTTCAAAGAATTATTTTTCTATGGTAAACTTATATTATCATTCATTGTATCAATTATTTTCCATTTTCACGATCAATTGTATCAAATAGAACTTGGGCTTCTTAAACCGGCATGGATGTACAAAGTTTAAACATAAGAGCTATCAATCTAGCAGAAGCATAATGTCCATTCAACTTCTATGGAGTGCAATCAGTTATGTAACTCGTTGTGTGCCGAAGCAAAATAGAACTACTAGTGAACAAGACAATATTGTAGTGGAAAATCATAATGTTACATATTGAAATGATTTCAAATACATTCTCCTTTCGCCACCACAAAGAATATAATCCTGGGACCATCAAAAGTGAAATTTATTTACGGAGTAAAAACATAAAAATAGAATAGCTCAACAATTACCAAAATTTTAATGATGTCAAACAATTTGTGAGTCTAGAATATGACATGTGACAAATAAGTTTATATCTTTCAAGAATAAATCTTCCAAGTAACTAATAATATTTATAGAAGGAGTGCATATTTTTCATTTTGTGTATTAACACATTTTCAATCGAAAATGTTGTCGACTTATTAGAAAATAAATATTTGAGTTGCTTCATAGTACAATTTTTTTCCTAATGTACCATATTATTTCAGTTGCTTCATTGTATATATATACCGCACACCCTAGGGGGGATAATATGGTATCACTACTACACATATACTCATCATGGTCGACTCTAAATCCCCATTCTTCATAGGTATGTTGGAAAACTTGGGCCTCTGGAGGAGCAGCCCACCAGACTGTTGTGGACCCAAAAATCATTATATGTGCAGTAAAAAATCATTAATAAAGAGAGCTCTACCCTTATTCACTTTGTCAATTTTATTTTCTATACCATGGCATTGATTGACTAGTTCCTCTACATCTAATTGACTCCTGCTCTACAACCCTTGGACCGGACTCACCGACAGAGGTTGTGGAACACGTTATTAGTACAAAATGTCCACCAACTCATCTCAAGCCTGCATCCAGCAGTCTTCCTCGACCCCACAGAGATATGAATTCAAATTTGTTTCTCAAAAATTAATCTGCACGTCATTATAACTTTGTTTTCATGATCCCATAATTTTTTGGATTATTTAATGTATCCCGTAGATTTATGAAGCTACCCGAAGGTATCCATGTTCCAAACAA
The DNA here is from genome assembly GCF_018294505.1 of Triticum aestivum. NCBI lineage: Eukaryota > Viridiplantae > Streptophyta > Magnoliopsida > Poales > Poaceae > Triticum > Triticum aestivum. Next base: position 181,587,133 of record NC_057796.1, read on the forward strand.
CCATAGAGCAAAGAAGGATGTATATAGTGTTCAAAAAAAGTCACTGTATGAACTTAAACAGACCTATAGAATATGGTATAAGCACTTGAGCTATTTCATTCACCAGAAAGGCTACACGAGCAATCAAGATTGCCCATGTGTTTTTATAAGGTGATCCCAATATGCATTCTGTATAATCATGGTGTGCATGGATGATTTAAACATAATGAGTACACATGAGAATATTAAGGAAGTGAGTTTCTGCCTGATGTCGAAATTTTAGATGAAGGATTTGGGTAAAACGAAGTTATGTCTAGCTCTGCTACTTGTGCATTTCCGTGCTGGGACTCTAGTGCACTAGTCAACGTACACCTAGAAGGTGTTGGAAAGATTTCATTTGAGACGGCAAATCCTTCTAAGACCCCGACGGTCGAGCAATCTTTACAGCAAGACAAGGACCCACTTAGGCTAAGGAAATGGGGTAATTCTAGGTCAAAACTTTCCCTAACTGAGTGCAATTGGCGTACTCATATACCTTGCAAATTGTACACGGTTGGACATTGTTTTCGCCGTCAATATTCTTACTAGGTACAATTATGATCTGATACAACATGTACAGCTTCTCTCTTTTGTTAGCCATGTTTCAGATCAAGCAACGCCGGGGACGGATTTGTTTTCAAGAAAGGGAGGATGATGAGGACATGACTACCTTGGATACGAACAAAAATATTGCATACATGCATATCTGTGAAGTGATTTCTAATGCAAACTATGCAATAATTTATTTATGTTATCGAGGACAAAAATACCTCACAGACTTTTGTGCCATGTCTAATTGGAGGTGTATGGGATATTTGTACAATCCGCATATGAAGATACGGGAAAAAGAATAGTTTATGTGCTGTTCAAAAAGTCATCTCACGTCACTTTTGGGCCAAGAGAAGATATAGTCCAAGTCTCTTACGTTCTGGACTTAGATTCGGACTGCACAGACATACCTGACTCAGAACGCCAAGAACTCTTTAATCATAACTCTGAATTGGATGATTCTTTTTTTCTTGAAAGTAGATTTTGTGCTCTTTCTAACCCAATTGGATTCACATTCAAATTCATGCGGAGTATTGAGATATTGACGAAACAATTTGACGCTGCAGCAGAATCCGAGTCAAACTACATGTCCAAAGGTGTTGCATCACCTCCACTTGGGGCCATGGGCCTCGTATGACTTAGGGTTAGTTTTAGGCTGTGTTGGGATGTCCTCCCACATCCTTGGACGCCACCCCTTGCTCCTATATAAGTAGACCAATCTAGTATCCTTGGGGTTTTATTTAGTTAAAAGTTAGCCACTCCTGCAACTTCGTGTGCTTCGTTTGTGTCCAACGACCAGACCTAGACCGCTTTTAGAACCCCACTTTTATCACCACTTCATATATACTCGCAATATTCAGATTGCTTTAGCATATTCTTTCTTGGTCTTAAATTGCTTGGAGGAATAGACCTTTATGGTCAGGTTGATCGTGCTCCGGTGTGGTCAATAACCTCTCGGAGTTGGTTTAGCAATTGCCAAGGCGCAATGTTGTGCATGTTTGTAGTCAGATCGTCAAAGTCGTCTGCACCAAATCAATAGTTATCATCTCCTCGAAAGACAAGACACCTTTTCCTCTATCATGATCCTACCATGAAACATCGGAAAGGCATCAAGGGCATCTTTCATTCATGCAAGGGACCAGATATCTTTGTCTATTTAATACAGGGAATCAAGACCTATACAAATGTAGGCTACTTATAGGAACAATATACTTCTAAGTCAAATGGAGTTTTACTTTGTGGTTGAACTACATATTCTTCAAAATCGTCCAAAAAAGTCTTATGTCGACTTCCGCAACCACTCAGAAATTATAACACTATACGAAGCATCGGTGTGCATGGCTTCGGCAGATGATTGGCCACACTCAGCAGATGTATGGGCTAGACACCGTACAAACCCATACGATTATCTATGAAGATAATGCTCCTTGTGTTGCACAAGTCCTAAAGGGATATGTGAAGAGTGACCTCACAAAGTATACTAATACCAAGTTCTTCCATGCACATGAGATGCACAAGATTAACGAGGTAAGAATCTTGCATACTATGTCGAGTGACAAGTTTTTTGATTTGTTTACTAAATCACTACCATCATCATCCTTCAAAGGTGTATGTTGAATAAGTATGATGAGACTTAGAGAGATGCAATGCTAGGGGGGGGGCTTGACAAATTCATCGTTAAAATCTTGGTTGTGATGATCAAGTATTCAACTTTATGGTTGAATGGATTCTACTCTTCTCCCCTTGAGTGTGTTTTCCTGATGTTTCTCACATGATGTTTTTGATAGGGCAATTCATGCAATACAACAACATATACTATGCACTCCTTCATATTTTTCCCAATGTTTTTTGGAGTTTTGACACATGAATATATGGATAACTGAGTGTTGAGAGACTTGGGCCTCCAATGGAGCACCGCACCGGCCCATTATGGACCAAGTGTCTCCTCTTAACGTTAAAATGGGCACTTATCTCACGCCCCCCTAGTTACACAAAGAGGAATGCCCTCATTGTATGTACAATTGATGGATTATTAATAAATAAAGTCTATCCCTATTTATTACATTTCAATCTTACTTTCTGTACCTTGGAATTGATTGACTATTTCCTCTACGTCTAAGTGACTCCCGCTCTACAATCCTTGGACCAGACTCACTGACAGATGTTGGGGAACAAGGTACGCTATCACTGCTTCCTCCAAGTGCCTTAGTTGGTGACTCAAATTAAGTTTTGTCTTGGATCAAGCTCTGAGCCATCGATGGTCCGCGTGCTCCTACACAGACCACTGATGACACACGATGCTATTAACACTATGCATAGCATTAGTTCTTGCATCCATGCTAGGAATAGATCTAGTGAAAGTAGCACTGCATAGATACTGGAGATGCCACCAGATCTAGTGGTGTTTCCTCCACACATATGCAATGCGGCATGCTGCCCTTGGCCGCCATATCTGGTGGCGTCATCTCAGTATAGATCTACGGCGAAGAGTTTGTGATACATGACCATTGTCAGGCCAGGGGTATAGCCTTGGTGATGCAGACAAGCATCACGACCACCACCTTTGCATTGGAATGGGATTATGGTAGGATCATTGTAATGCATATTTTTGCCTCCTCATTTTTCTTGTATTTTCTATGTTAGACTTAGCTTATATCTCTGTATTTGAGAAAATTTTGGCTTTCTTCGAAGAAAGATTTCACGGATTGCCTAATGAAGCCCCTGAACTGCAAAACCAGGTATTTAATCCCATCCCGTTTCTTGAAAACTAGGCAAATCACCCTCTAACCTAGTTATTTAGCGATTTGAACAGTCGGTTTTGCTAATTAGGCATAGGGCCTACATATCAGTCACACCGTGCGTTACATGGACATAGCTAGCGTCCACCACACCTTCCCTTTGATCCCCCGTTTTCTCCTCTTCCATAACTCCACCCCTTATCTACCTACCGCATGCAACGAGAACATGTCCCGCACATCTACATCTACCTCCCCGACTACGAGATGAGCTGTAGTGATGAGCAGGCGATGCCAACAAGACTCACTGCTCGACCTGCCCACATTCCATGTGCACGAGGTGGCCGACAAGTGCTTCCCTCCAGCCCTATTATCCCCACCACTCTTGCAATGGCCGCCCGTCTCATGTCGTCACTTTTGCCGGCATCAACCCGGGAACGAGAAGTCGAAGGCTCCAGTAAACCATTCATGAGATCATCCATCGACATGCTCCTCTAGACCATGCAAATTCACTACACGCACGAGAGACTCCACCGAGCTACTGGAGGATAGCACAGACCATAGCTCGCTATTCTAAAGAACCACCAGGTGTATGTCAAGATCCTAGTTTATACTAACTAGCCTTGCTGCGTACGTGAGCCAACCTCCAAAGAGAATCGATCAAGTGCTTCTACTACCTTGTGTATGTGTGTCTCTCCCGGTGGAACTTCAGTACTAGCGCAACCAGCCGGAAACTAAATGGCCATATAGCTAGATTATTGTGCATACATACACCTAAAAAATACTCGACTGCTACACGTTAAGTCGGGGCATCAGGCACGCACCAAAAAAGTAGCTGACGAGACTAGACATCTAATATGTGTTTTGGAAGAGAGACGCCCTAGTGCAGGTCGATTGGGAGAAGAAGAGAGAAAGAGGTGGGAGGGACGACTTTCATGCTATCTTATGGCCACATCAAGTGCAACATAGGTGAAATAGTCTCTAAATAATACCTAGGCATGATTGTTCAGTTTTTGAATGTTGAGGGGGCTAGATACCCGGTTCTATAATAGAGGGGGGGGGTTAAGTTAGTTAATTTGTGAAAACTGAGGTGGTATGTGGACTTGTTTCTTTCTCTGGATCTTCAGTGAATGATTTAGGTAACATAACAACTATTCTTCTTTGTCCCAGATTTTTGTTCCTCGAAGATACTTGTGAACAATAATCTCATGCATATGTATTTACCATTAAAACCCTATTTCCCAATACTAGGAATATTAACCCTTAATCTTGCTTTTTTTAAACAAAATCCCCTCTGCCCAAAGAATTCCACAAAAGTTTCAAGATGCTCCTTTCTATATATTAAATCCATATGTGTAAAATATTTCCCTAAAATTGTGTGGAGATTATATTTACACCTATATTGACCTTTTGTACTTCCCTTGGATCAAGTTTAATAATAAAATGCATCGCTTTCCTATTTAAAGCCACTATCTCATTTATGTTGCATCACAAAGCTACTACTATGTAGGTTTCTTAAAAATTGATATAAAATATATGAACCTTCTTCTTCATATGCCACATCAATATCCGCAAAAGCCAATGCTTCTCCAATGCAAATATTTGGCATAACGTGCAGTTCCCTTTTCAATCCATAATTTCATATCGGGACAAACACCTATTTCTGATCCCCAATTTCACCTGAGATGTTGACACATGCTTGGTTTAATAAAAACTCGCACAGACCAAAATATGAGATCAAAGGCGAAGGATCTTGTTTGATTACCATTTTCTGCAATTCCTCGTGTGTTGTTGGAATTCTTCCAAAATTCAATAGTATAAGTATGTCACTACCATGCTCAACTCCCCTCGGATACTTCTTATCCAAGTTACATGTAGATGAAAGATTTTCCTGGTTTGGTTCACTAGATCATGGGCAGAGTACTCTTTATATAGATGATGGTATCATTCACGCGGTGACCATGACATTGGCAATACCATACGAGAGGTCACAATGTTTATATTAGCCCCACCCTTGGACCCCTCTTGCTAGCATGCAAACCTGACCCTCCCTGATAATACTGCACAATACCTTATTGCTTCCTGCATTAGATTCCCTCGGCACGCAACCATCTAGTTCACATGTGTCCCTGCTAGCCTGCCCAACACGACTATTCTTATCCTCCTCGTATCGACTGCTTATATAGAGGTACGCTGAACTCGAGAGAGCATCCAGTTATCATGTCCTTGATTCGGTGCCCGTCCGATGTTAGTAATCGACCAATGGAGGTCACCTAGTTCACCTATTATGGAAACAACTATGGTCGTCATGTTACCAGCCAGGAAATGTTGCTCTCCACTGTTAATTGTGAAATAACTAGTGTCAAGCCATTAGTGATGATCATCGGTACTGTTTGATATGTCACGTTAGTGCTCTAACTAGCCAAGTCCACCCGGCATGAGATCCCTCTCCCATCATCTCTATTATGGCAATGTGCGTCCCTCGCATCCATGGTCTTGTCCCACCACATGCACTCCAATTGGCTATGTGCATTGCGACTCGTCATACCTATCTCTGGCCCCTGTGACCCGATGCGATTGGCACAGCCGTCGTTACTGGCGTAATGCATGTTGCTTGTAACTACATATTGTGTAGGAGTCTGCTCTCCCCACCATTTCTTAGGTCCTTGAGCTCCCTCGATTGTCGAGGCAGATCTCTAGAGTGAATTCAACACCAACTTGGAAGTGGAGGAGCTTGAGGAAGACCTCACCGGTGTCGAGTCCTTTTGCCTTGCGAAAGATGATAAATGTGTCCGTGCCAAGGCCACGGACGAGCGCACATGGTGTCAACGTGGAGCAGGTGATTTATGGGGTAGTGCTGCCCCTTTGCTGGTTTGGCAAGGGGGTGGCAATCGACGGAAAGACCAAACACAATGAGGAGCACACAATTTTACCCAGGTTCCGGCCGCTCGAAAGCGTAAATCCCTACTCCTGCCTTTGGCTGTATTGGTGGTGTTTGAGCACAAAGTACACGGAGCGCTCTGCCCTGGCAAGCGGTGGAAAAAGAGCAGCTACACGAATGCCTATGCGTGAGGGTTTCAAAGGTTTGAACCCGTACTAATGTTGCCCCCGTCCTGCTTTTATAGCTCATGGGGTAACCATAGTGGCAAAAAGGTCATTACAGGGGTGATTAGACTAAAAACAGTGCTATCATACCTAACTCTGCTGGTTCGGACAAAACACATTAAATGCGCTGCTAGGTGTCTGTGGAGGTTGAATCTCGGCAAAGCCTCCACGCCGCTTATTCATCTACCTCCTATCAGCGCGACACTCCATAAGGACGGGTGTCAATAAAGGTGATTTACCTCTCTAGCAGGCTGACACGCAAGGGTTATGTCCACCTAAACACATGTGGGCTCGACACCTCACTAATCAGCAACCAGTTGGCCAGAGAGGTGGAGCGCTGGTATTGGCGGGGAGCCCACGCCCATGGGGCTTGCCGGGTCTTGGCTTCCCGGCTCGTTCCTGCCAGAGTTGGGTGCTCCCGTTATGAAGTTTGTGTCTCATTCCATTGCTTGGTCTTCTTAATGCTCTCCTTTATCTCACGAAGAGCGACATCTCTGGTTTAGTTGCATATGAGACTTGGCACTTGATGTGAGAGTTGCAGCGCGCCTGTGCATAAGTTAGGGCGGCAAACACCCATGTTTGTTGCACCGACACATGGTGAAGACACCTTTTAGTCAATGGTGTCCAGGAGCAAGCCTGGGATTAGCCATTGGGTAAACATGCTTTCACGCCGCCCTACAGTACCTTGCCTTCTAAAAAGAGCAGACAATATTGAAGTCGCTACTATGTAGGAGAACATTTTTGTCGTGATCTTCGCCCGCAGCAAGCGCTCTGTAATCACTATGCCTTCATCCAAGTCGAGGGTGGGGTGCGCAACCCACACACATGTTTTATTGGTTTGTATGTAGGTTTATTGTCGGGTGCGACATTTTAAGTATATACCTTAATTTAATTTAATTATATAAATGTGTATGTTGTGTAGTTTAAGAGCAGTATCTGAATTTCTTGTGTTGATATATTACCTTGTAATTCGGTCTTCCTTATATATAATGAATTGCATACTTTTGCAAGTCTTTGGCATGAACAATTTATTTTCATATGTATGAACGGTGCTTAATTAGAGTTGATTTTCATTTATAAGTGGATTACATTCCCACTTTTGTGAAACCTTTAGAAAATTCTAACACAACCTCTTTAGGTAAAATTATGACACCCTACCAAGTTTCATACATTTCAGACTTCGTTTACATTAAAAAAACTAAAAAAGTCTAACATCTAGTAAGTGTTTAGATTTTCCCACCATGATATATTAATTTTCCATAAATTTCTTTGATAATACCTAAAATCTCTCAATAACTAAAATATGATTTTCGTATAAGCATTCAAGCAATTTTTTTGATGTACTAGCAGTTTCGTTGAATTATATATATATTGAATGCTTAGAAATCCATTTAATTTCATAAACAGAGAAGGATCCATGAAAAATGCCAAACTTTGACTTGGATAGTCTAACGTTTCTTGTTACATAAATAAAAAAATAGAGCCCCCGTGTAAAAAAATCAACATATTTCACATGTTGCAACTAGCTTTTTGAAAAACTTAAACAACAAAATTATTATACAGAAATATAACAAATGTCGATGAAATTATGATTGCAACTTTATAGCTCACATATTCCATTTGGAATCTATGTTGCCTCCTTGGATATGCTTCCTAACTTCGGTGAAAGTTTTTCAAATTTTGAAAACAACATACTTAGGACATATAATGGAACCATTCTATGTTTCATAGTTTTCATCCGTCATTACATTTAAAGACACAAATAATTCCCAACTAAATATTATAATTTTCTCACCTTATTGTTTGAATTTTGCATACATTTCTTGGATAAACCTACAAATCTAGTCACTAACTAAAATATGATTTGATAATAATCATTATGCTTTCTTTGTAGCTCAAGTTCCAGTCGTGTGTTAAACAATCCAGATGGACCTTGAAAATGCCAAAATAATTATGGACAACATTACATTGTATATTCAACATAGGACAATTTCAAACCCTCCTTAATCAACATCAACTACTTTTTAATGTACTTCACATGCAAAATTACTAGCTATTAGAAAACTTAAAAAATCTAGATTATTATATATAAGGTTGGGAAATTCAGGTATGTTAGTATATAATTGTGTAGTATCGAGTTGTAGTTAAGATCTCAAGGTTGGATGATGAAGACATTTTGATTGTGCCTTCAAATCTCACACTTACCCTTTGAAAGCTATGATGCTTCCTCATATATGCTTCATTTCTAAATAATGGACACCCAAGTTCTTTGAAACCTTTCAAAGTTTTAGTCACTATGTTTGGTGGTGCTACATGATATTATGCTATGTTTCTTATTTTTCTAAATTCATTTATGTTTAACATAACAAAAATTAAATATCCAACAAACTAAGTGTTCAAATATCTTCACCTTAGTGTTCAAATTTCTCAAAAATTTATTGGATAAGACTAGCAAATCTACTGAATCACTGGGATATGATTTTCTTCCAAATTTTAGGATTTCTTAATGTACTTGTATTTCAAATTATATTTATATCCATTAAATATCTAAAAAACGAAGGCCTTAAAAAACAAATGGATGCTGAAAACGCTAAATTTTGACATGCACAATGCAATGTCGTATGCTCAATACAGAAATACTTGGATCCTCCTCCGTAAGTAATTAAAGAACATGCGCACTTGTCCCACTGCCTTAACTAGTTATATAAAAAAATGAATTACCAAATTATGACATAAAAATTGGAAACTAGGGTATATTACTATATAATATTGTAATATCAAGTTGTATTCCAAATTAGAAGCTCAACTATTGAGGCACCTGTGAGTTCACTTCAAACCTCAAACATTCCCTTTGAAATCTATGGTTGTTGCACTTGGAGATGCTGCAGTTACTAAGCAATGCACATCCGAACTTTATCGAAACTTTTTAACACATCCTTTTGAGGTCATATCATGACACCATGCAAAGTCTCATATTTCTCATATTTCATTTATAGTTTTTTTAATAAAACACAAATAACCTCCAACTAACTATTTATGTTTTCATGCCTTAATGTTTGATTTTCCCAAGCGTTTAAGAGAGCTACTCAATAAATGAAATATGAAAGTTCTATATCAGATTTAGGCATTTTCCTATACTTGTAGTTCTAAATTGAATTATATCCATTAATATCCTAGAAATCCATTTAATGGTTTAAAATAGAAAATGAACCATAATAAAATATAGTGCGATATTTTATTTTCAATATACAAAATTGTTGGAGGCTCTTGAAAAATATTTCAAATGTACTTCACATGCTTCCTTAAGTAGATACTTCAGAAATCCAAATTATTACATAAAAGAGATGTAAATTAAGGTATATTACTACTCCATCAGTTCCATAATGTAGGGCACATGGATTTTTTGAAAAGTCAAACTTCACAAACTTTGACCAAGTTTGTGAAGAAAAACATTTACATCTAGAATGACAAATATATATCATCAGATTCACCTTAAGATGTAGTTTCATATTTCATATATTCGGTACCACCGATGTAAATAGTTTTTCTCTATAAACTTGGTCCAGTTTGTAAAGTTTCAATTTTTAAAGAAATTATACGCACTACATTATGAACTGTAGGGAGTATATAATAGTGAAATATAAGTTCTGGTAAAAAACTGGAGCTCCCTAGACTTGCGCCTAACCCTAATTATTTGATCCTTTTGCTCAATGTACATCATTCTAGTGATGAGCATGAACACCTACTTGTTACTGGAAGCTACACATAATGTGGCGAAATGGTATAATTGGGGAAAATTCGCCAAGTACTTAGCTCTCACGGTGCCTCCCTCCACCACTCTCTCAAAAACCATCAGCAGTGCCTTACACCACTCTACCCCTTCCTCCCACTCCATCTCTAGTCGACCAATATGGTGAGATTTGAGTTGAGGGCATGGCCCCGATTTTGACCAATGATAGTTGAGATAGACCAAATAATGAATGCTTCACAATGGGACAAAGAGGTTCAGTTCAGGGGACAAACAAAGATCGGGACAAGATAGACTGAGCCCATTCACTGACTTCCATAGTTTCCCTCACTAAATTGACCTGGATCTGAACTACAATTCAGGCCAAGTCTTACCGAAATAGGATTTCCTTTTTGTCCCATATGTCACTTGGACTTTACTTTTTCCTCGTTGTACCCTTGCAATGGTCAGGGTGTGGTTGTCATAATTCATATCTCCTCTAGCTGCAGCTTCAAGCGGCAGTGTTGGAGGACCCACGTGTTGCTATGGGGTGTCCTACCACACATAGATCTATTGCTGGCGCGCTCGGCCACAACATGATGCAAGGCATTGCCATCGTCTTTCGTGTTGGCTTCTGCTAGAGTAGCGTCTGCATCAGACGATGCCAGAACATGCTCTGGAAATTGCGGGAATCAACTTCATAGAGTGTGGCTAAAGCATCTATGAGGTAGCTTACTAAATGCAATAGTTTACTTAGTTGCTTGTTATTTGGTGGATCTGGATTGATATGTTTGATGTTGCTATATGTGTTGAGAATTTAGTAATGGTAGACTTAGTAATGTGAAATCGAATGCATCTTGTGCTATTTAATGTTAATATATTTATATATGTCGTGAATGCATACGGTAGTGCATGTTGTTATTTGATAAATGTTGCTATATGTTTGGGATGTTCTATACATTTACTAATTAAAATTAGCAATGCACTAACCAATATCTTTTTATTAGTACAATGTGAAATGTTACACTTAGATACTACTCCCTCCATCCCATAACATAGGAGCGTTTTTACACTATTGTGTTATCAACGCTCTTATATTATGTTACAGCGGGAGTATTAACCAATGGAATATGTGTTGGATGTTGCTGCATGGTACAATTTTAGGATCCAATATTGTATCTTTCATTTTTATATTCGTTATCATCTAAGCAGTCAAAATCAATAATTTCTCCTTCTTACCTTTTCCCCTCTCACGTCCATTTATATTACTATTAGTGAATAATTTATACATAGTGGTGGAAGTTGGAGAAGTCTTATTTTTTGAACTTAAAATCATATAAGTAATCTATAATATTAAACCTAAACTAATTGTTTTACTATTCTATTGCAAATAGGGAGATTCGAGAGGAACATGTACCACATGTGATTGTTATTATGATGTTTTGGTGCGCCGTGTAAAATATTAAAAAATGCTTTGTACAGTGTCACCAAAATGTGCCATGCCTGATGATATTACAATATTGTAATATTGAACAAAAAAGTGTCGACAATTTAGGTGTTAAAAGTTCTAAGTTTGCTATGGAGCTGGAATAGACGCATGATTGTCCAGATCAAGGATTAGGGAGATCCTACTTTTAGTTGTTTGGCCAGAGGCTAAAACACTCACGAATTTTCCAGCTTCCTAGGAACTAAGGGCATCTCCAACCATGACCCGTAAACCAGACACCGCATCTGTCCACGGACTAGGGGGGCCAGTCCGCGGACATTGATGCGGGAGTCAGCCATCAAAAGCTACATGTATACATTTCAAGCCAGGTTTCAACTCACTAGATGAATTACATGCAAACTAGATGATTTTCATATAAATGGACAACAACATTTACTTTAAGGACATATTTTACCTAAACTATACCAGACTAGGCTACATCTAGTACAATGCCAGCCACGGCGGATCTGCATTGCCATGACATGTCTTCCCTATGTCTAGTATCCCGCCCATTAGACCGTCGTTAGCCTCGGATGGATATACTTTAGCGTGAGGAGAAGAGTATCCTCCCACCACCGCCACAAAAGCATGGATGAGTGTTGGTTTTTGGGATGGGGAACAAGGTCGTCGTGGCTTACGCCTTCGCGAAATGGGCAAGACTCTGGCTATGCAAAGCAGCGAGCCGATGGCGGTGGCCTTCGATGGACCCAAGTGGCGGCGGCCTCCCATGTTCTACTTTTCTTCGTTATCAGTGGCGGCCGCTGACATGCCACCTTCATCATCGTGGCGCCTGGGTGTGGCCGATGCATTGTTGGCGATCTCATTGTCACTGCCACAGTCAAATCTCTTCATTGTTGTGTCAACGTCCGTGAACATGGCTTCTTTCTCGGCCTTTTGAACACGTTGTCGCCATTTCTCATGACAGTTTTGCCAGGAGATGGCGTTAGCTAGGATGGACGGTGTCGGTGCAACAAACCCTGGGTCCGTTGCCCAGACTATGCAGAGGCGTAAGAACAAGGTCACAACACCAAGGTCAGATCGAAGCGCAAGAGATCAGTTCTTCAAGGGAACAACATGCAGCACAAGAGGACCAAGACTAAGCCATGGAAGCAAGATATTTCTAAGGAAGAGACCTCCCTTGCCGGGCAGATGAGCCTGGCAAGGATGGGGTCATCCCCGGAAGCAATCCTTCAGGTCGTCCCGGCAGGCCTACCGGCGCTTATAGAGGTGGAACCACCTCACCGCACCACCTCATCATGACGCAAGTCATCAATCAGTGCGGTGTCAAGCCGCAAAGTGACTAAGTGGCAGCTATTTGCCACATGGCAGCCACCTCCTACAGAAAACACCTACAAGCGACACCCGTCCTGCGACGTGTCGAGCGAGCAGGCGCGAAGCTGGCAAAACAGCCCAGCAGGGCCTGTCGGGCAAACTACGATCTGACGTTGAGCAGTGCATTTAATGCGCTCTGTTAGCCTGCTGTATGATAGCATTGTTTTCTACCTAATCTGTGCATAATGACTGATTTTGCCAATGTGGTGACCCCTTTATCTATAAGAGGAGGCCCAAGGCAGCCGTAGAAAGGGTTGGCTAATCCATCCCCACACACACTCATACGCGCGTAGCCGCCCTTGCCCCGAGGCAACCATGCCGGGCAAGCATGTTACGTTCATCACCATTTTTCCACCATCAACCCACCAAAGCAGGAGTAGGATTTTACGCCTCACGGCGGCCCGAACCTGGGTAAAACTGGCCGTGTGATCTCTGTCGTGCTGTTCCAGCTCCTCTGCTCTTTGTGCAACATGCCATCCCCCAGCCGAACAGCAAGGGACTCTTGGTCCCATAGGTGGCCATGGTTTCCCGCGACATCTTTGGCGTGACAGGTAGGGAGATCACTTGCGCGAACACGAAAGCGTGAGCAGCGCTTCATCTTCATCGCCATCTTCATCTTCGACGCCGCCATCTCGAAGAAGAGACTCGGTGCTTCAGCTCACCCGTCCACCTCGAAGGCTCCACCGCCTGCGGCCACCGATGCCGCGGGGGATGCGGAGGCACACGAGGATGTGGGCGCTGCGGGGGACGCGGTCGACGCAGGTGGCGTTGTTACCACCTCCCCCGTGGCCGAAGCAGGAGAGGGAGGCACCCGAGGAGAGCAGCATCGGCAACATCCCAGTGGCCATGCTCCATGAGGTACGTGCGAAGGGATTATTCCATTTGTACCTCGTCCCCTCGTCGAAGGGCACAACCACAGTGGTGGCACCCGGTCTGGGGCGGATCGCCGCCCTGCGGCCACCCTCGCCGCAGGCGCGGCCGCAGCTGGCACACCTCCCCCTGAGCGGGTTGACCTAGCCTCTGTGCCCAACGGAGCCACTGGCCCTGAAGCGCCTTCACCACGTCACCGTGCCATCCAAGTGGCCGGCTCGCAACAGCGAGGGCGTGACACCGTTGCCACAGGCACCGTCAGAATCAGGGCGACGGTGTGGTCTACGTCATCATCACCCATGCCAAGCACCGCTACGGAGGCCATGGCGCAGGCCCAGCTGCTGTTGAGGTTCCCGCCGGCGGTTGATCAGATGGATGAATGGAGAGCCATCATCCAAAGTCTGATTGGCTTCGCCGAGGCCGGGGGCTCACAGCGAGCTGGCCCGTCGTGGCCTCCCCAAGCAACAACAATGGCTCGCGCTGCTGGCCGTACAGAAGGGGCCACCCCAACGGTGCAGTCCCCACCACAGCAACCAGCGCGGTGATGAGGACATCAATACCATTGTTACTCCCACAGCCCTTGCTACTATACATACTGGACCAATTACTAGAGCTCGCGCACGCCAATTAAATTATCAGGTACTTTCGTTTCTTGGTAATGATTCTAATGTTCATGAGAATATGATGCTTCCTAAATTGGATACATTTGTCTTGCTTACAAATGAAGGGCCTAGCTTGGACAAGAGGGATGAACATTGGAGCAAGATTAACCATGGAGATGATGGCATGCGCAAGGGGAACAAGAACGGAGTTACAAGTGGTGATTTCAGGACTTTGAAGCCACCATAATGAGTGCATGAAGCCTTGGACGAAATATACAAGATGCCACTTCATAAATTTCGTCCAGAGGCTATTATAGGTGCTGTGTCACCTTATTTTTGGGCCAGGCCCATGTAATTTCAAAATAGTCAAATGTAGGCTGTTTTTAGTGTCTGTATGTGTGCGGAAAAAAGAGTTAGGTTGGTTTCGGACCCCTCCTCCAAGGGCCACGATATCCCCCCCTCTTCCTCCATATATACAGCCCTTAGGGCATCGTTTAGACTTTGGGTTTTGTTTAGATTAAAAGTTTGCCATAGCTGCAACTTTGCGTACTTCGTTTGTGTTCAACGACCAGACCAAGATGTCACAGAACCCCACCTTGATCAATAAAGCTTTCATCTTATATTCGCAATATCCAAATGGCAATCTTACTTCCTTGCTTGTTCTTCGATTGCTTGCAGGAAATAGACCTTCGTGGTCAGGTTGATCGTGCTCCGGCAGGGTCAATAACCTCTCGGAATTGGTTTACCGATTGCTAAGCCGCGATGTCCTCGCACGTTCGTAGTCAGATCGTCAAAGTCGACTTCCACCAAAGCGATATCTATCATCTCATCGAAATACGGGACACCTTTGTCTCTATCAAGTGGTATCAGATTTCCAGGCTGCTCGGTGAGATTTTACAGTATTTCGTAGTTTAGATCGAGTCTGTTCTTTATACCTATAGTCCACGAAAAAGCCAAAAAACATTTTAGGGTTAGTTCATCCTATCCGAACCAGTCTGAACCTTTGCATAGTCTTTTCAGTATTTTGCTTTGTTGAGTTTGCGGTTGCATCATCGTGTCAAGTTGCTGGTCTTAGCGTCTAGTCTTTTAGAGTTTTGATTTCTGGTCATAAGTTGTCACGCCGCCACCGCACCATCATCATCGCCCCTGCCATCTACCACCACTACTTATCCGCCACCGCTCTGAATCCGTCTCCATATACCACCACCAATCCGTATCCATATACCACCACCGATCTGTATCCATATACCACCACTGCTGCCATATACCACCACCGCTGCCATATCCTACCACCATATATCCACCACCAATCCGAGTTCCTTACATATTATGTTAGTTTTCGAGATCCATCTATTTTTTGATTCGTGTTTCCTTGCCTGCGTAGGTTTCAAAAAAAAACAGAGTCTGGAGACCCCGGGGAAGTTTTTAAGCGAAAATATTTTTTCCCTATCCTGTTTTTAGGCTTTTCCGAGTGTTTTGAGCCACATGCCATCATAGTTATTTTTTGTCGCACTTTTTCATCGTAGCTGCCCTGATTTCCGACAAAAATAGTCAAAAAAAATTCGTGCCCATCCTATCATTTTGACTTGGGAAGAGTTTTGAGACACTCGCCATTATAGTGATTTTTCGCAAAAAAAAAAGAGGAGCGCAAAAAGAAAGCGATTTTTTTCAGAGTGTGCTTTTCCCTTGTTTACGTGTAGCGCCGTGATTTTGTTAGTGTTCTAGGCTCGCGTCTCTTGCATGGTCTAGCCTAGGACCAGCACAGTACCATCCTTGAGCATTTATTCAACTTTGCATCTCTGAATTGATTATTGCTGACCCTTTTTTTCTACCATATTATAAGCCTTCCCAGCTCCACATACATCTACGTTGTGCATTTCACTCTCCCTGGCAATCGCTCTATCCAAGCTTTTGAGAGTTTTGACTACAACGGTTGCCGATCACCACCTGCTGCTTGGTAAGAACTGGTAAGATTTTGAGATTCGCTTGATGGATTTGTGACACACCAGCACCACTTCCTAGTAGTCTATAGGATCATATTCTTGTGTGTTTCTATTGCTGCTAACCATGGCAGGATCACAAGCCGACAAGACTGACTGGGAGAACATGACAAACAAAGAGTTACATGATAAGTTTGAGCAAATGATGAGTGGACAGGCGGAAGATGTGCTAAACAGATTTGAAGAGGCCATGGAGAAGATATATGGCGTTGAGAAGGCGTTCGAAACAAAGCTCGATAACAAGTTTAATGAATTGCTCGCGCGTTTTCCACAACCACCGCCCGCTGCACCTGTCACACCTCTACAACAACAACAACAACGACATCGTCTTCCAAATCAAGTGGGACGAGCACATCACGTTCCCCTTGAGCCTGGTCAAACTTCTGGTGCCACTGTACCTACTGTTGATGCTTCTGTAGCTCTTGCTGCTACTGCAGAGGTGGAGGACCATTACGAGGATGAGGTTGATCAAAATCAGAACTACGTGCAACCACCAGCAGCACCACCACCAGGTCGTCCACATGCATATCATTGCAATGGTAGGGCTGCACCGCCTGAGGTACGAGATCATGACCATCTTCCTAAACTAAAATTGAATATTCCACCATTTGAGGGTAGATATGTTCCTGATATATATCTTACTTGGGAGTTAGAAACTGAACAACGGTTTACATGTTTACAATATCCTGAGGAGAGACGTGTTTCTGCTGTTGTTTGTGCTTTCACTAGCTTTGCATGTGTTTGGTGGTCTGAACATTGTAGATTATATCATATTCCAACTACTTGGGCTGCTTTGAAAACTGCTATGCGTACTCGTTGGGTTCCACCATATTATCAACGTGAATTACATCAAAAATTGCAGCATTTAAGACAAGGAAAAAATTCTGTAGAAGAATATTATCAGGAATTACAAACTCGCATGATTAGATGTGGTATTGTTGAGGAGAATGAAGCTATGCTTGCACGTTTTATGGTGGATTAAATAGAGAGATTCAGACCATTCTAGAGTATAAGGAGTATAATAATATCACTCGTTTATTCCATCTTGCTTGTAAAGCTGAACGTGAAGTGCAGGATCGACAAAGCATTGGCGCGAACTAACTTTTCTGCAGGTCGACCTTCATCATGGACACCACGTGCATCCTCTGCTTCCACTGCACCAGCACCTTCATCAGGTGCCACCTCCAGCCGTGATACCAGAAAGCAGGCACAACCACCACTATCTGCCAAGAGCACACCTGCCGGGCCTGCACAGAGCTCTTCTTCTTCCATGGCATCAACAGGGAACACAAGTGATACTATTTGTCGTTGTTGTAAGGGAAGAGGTCATTATGCGAGAGAATGCAAATCTCAGCGTGTGATGATTGCTACTGAGGATGGTGGGTATGAGTCTGCTAGTGACTATGAAGAGGAGACTTTGGCTCTTATTACACGTGAAGAACACGGGGAGATGATTCTGATCATGAGACGCAGTACATGGCTCCTGAAGACGCTGACAGGTATGGATGCTTAGTCGCTCAACGTGTTTTGAGTGTGCAGGTCACACAAGCTGAGCAAAATCAGAGGCATAATTTGTTCCATACAAAGAGAGTTGTGAAGGAACATTCTGTTTGCGTCATCATAGATGGAGGGAGCTGCAACAACTTGGCTAGCATGGAGATGGTGGAGAAGCTATCTCTCACCACAAGACCACATACACATCCTTACTACATCCAATGGTTCAAGAACAGCGGCAAGGTTAAGGTAACATGTACTGTTCATGTGCATTTTAGTATCTCTACATATGTTGATTATGTTGATTGTGATGTGGTACCTATGCCAGCATGTTCCTTAGTACTTGGTAGACCATGGCAATTTGATAAAAATTATGTACACCATGGTAGAAACAATCAGTATACTCTTGTTCATAAGGATAAAAATATTACTTTGCTTCCTATGACTCCTGATTCCATTTTGAAAGATGATATTAATAGAGCTAATAAAGCAAAACAGGAGAAAAATAAGAGTGAAAATCAGATTGTGGCAAAAGAATTTAAGCAACAAATGAAGCCTAATAATAAACCATCTAGTGTTGTTTCTGAAATTAAATTGAAAATTGCATGTTTTACTTGCCACCAAATCTGATATTGATGAGCAAGATTTTAGCAAATCAGTTTGCTTTGCTTTTGTGTGCAAAGAGGCATTATTTTCATTCGAGGACGTGCCTTCCTCTTTGCCCCTGCTATCACTAAAATTTTGCAGGAGTTCGCTGACGTCTTCCCACAAGACGTGCCACCGGCATTACCACCTATTCGAGGGAGGAGCATTAAATTGACTTAATTCGCGGTGCATCGCTACCCAACCGTGCTCCATACCATACCAATCTAGAGGAGACGAAGGAGATTATGCGTCAAGTACAGGAGCTGCTCGACAAAGGTTATATACACGAATCTCTTAGTCCTTGTGTTGTTCCTATTATACTAGTGCCTAAAAAGGATGGTACGTCGCGTATGTGTGTTGATTGTAGAGGCATTAATAATATTACTATTTATTATCGTCATCCTATTCCTATGCTAGATGATATGCTTGATGAATTGAGTGGCTCTACAATGTTCTCCAAAGTTGATTTGCGTAGTGGATACCATCAAATTCGTATGAAATTGGGAGATGAATGGAAAACAACATTTAAAACTAAGTTTGGTTTATATGAGTGGTTAGTCATGCCTTTTGGGTTAACTAATGCACCTAGTACTTTCATGAGACTAGGAACGAAGTTTCACGTGCTTTCATTGGACGATTTGTGGAAGTATATTTTGATGATATAATGATTTATAGCAAATCTTTGGAAAACATTTGGAACATTTATGTATTGTTTTTATTGCTCTACGTGATGCATGTTTGTTTGGTAACCTTGGGAAGTGCACCTTTTGCACCGACCGAGTATCTTTTCTTGGCTATGTTGTTACTCCACAGGCCAAGATTGAAGCTATTGAAAGTTGGCCGCAGCCCAAAACGGTCACACAAGTGAGGAGTTTTCTTGGACTCGCCGGTTTCTATAGGCATTTTGTGAGATATTTTAGCACCCCATTGCTGCACCTCTCAATGAGCTTACAAAGAAGGATGTGCCTTTTGTTTGGGGTACCGCACAGGAAGAAGCCTTCATGGTATTGAAAGATAAGTTGACACATGCTCCTTTACTCCAACTTCCTGATTTTAATAAGACTTTTGAGCTTGAATGTGATGCTAGTGGAATTGGATTAGGAGGTGTGTTATTACAAGATGGCAAACCTGTTGCATACTTTTCTGAAAAATTGAGTGGGCCTAGTCACTATTCTACTTATGATAAAGAATTATATGCTCTTATTCGGACCTTAGAAACATGGTAACATTATTTATGGCCCATAGAATTTGTTATACATTCTGATCATGAAACTTTGAAACACATTAAAAGTCAAGCAAAACTGAACCGTAGACATGCTAAATGGGTTGAATTCATTGAGACTTTCCCTTATGTCATTAAACACAAGAAGGGTAAAGAAAATGTTATTGCTGATGCATTGTCTCGTCGTTATACTATGCTTTAACAACTTGACTTTAAAACATTTGGTTTGGAGACCATCAAAGATCAATATGTGCATGATGCTGAATTTAAAGATGTATTGCAGAATTGTAAAGAAGGTAGAACATGGAACAAGTTCGTCGTTAACAATGGATTTGTGTTTCGTGCTAACAAGCTATGCATTCCAGCTGGCTCCGTTCGTCTTTTATTATTGCAGGAGGCGCATGGAGGAGGACTAATGGGACACTTTGGCGTTAAGAAGACAGAGGATATACTTCCTACACATTTCTTTTGGCAAAAGATGAGACAGGATGTTGAGCATTTTGTTGCTCGCTGCACTACATGTCAAAAAGCTAGGTCACGACTCAGTCCTCATGGTTTATATATGCCTTTGTCTGTTCCTAGTATTCCTTGGGAGGATATATCTATGGATTTTGTTCTAGGTTTACCTCGAACAAAGAAGGGGAGGGATAGCATATTTGTTGTCGTGGATAGGTTCTTGAAAATGGCACACTTTATACCATGTCATAAAAGCGATGATGTTGTTAATGTTGCTGATTTGTTCTTTTGTGAAATTATTCGCTTGCATGGTGTGCCAAATACTATTGTTTCAGATCGTGATACTAGATTTCTTAGCCACTTTTGGAGATGTTTATGGGCTAAGTTGGGGACTAAACTGCTTTTTAGTACTATTTGTCACCCCCAAACTGATGGACATACTGAAGTAGTAAATAGAACATTATCTACTATGTTTGGGCTGTTTTGAAGAATAATAAGAAAATGAGGGAAGAATGCTTGCCTCATATTGAATTTTCTTATAATCGTTCGTTACATTCTACTACTAAGATGTGCCCTTTTGAAGTTGTCTATGGTTTCCTACCTCGTGCACCTATTGATTTCTTAACTCTTCCATCTTCGGAGAAGGTTAATTTTGATGCCAAACAACGTACTAAATTGATTTTAAAAATGCATGAGTTAACTAAGGAAACCATTGAGCGTATGAATGCTAAATATAAACTTGCTGGAGATAATGGTAGAAAACATGTTGTGTTTGCACCTGGAGATCTTGTTTGGTTATATTTGTGTAAGGATAGATTTCCTGATTTGCGCAACTCAAAGCTAGAGCCACGTGTCGATGGTCCTTTTAAGGTGTTAGAGAAAATAAATGATAATGCATATAAACTTGAGGTGCCTGCAGATTTTGGGATTAGTCCCACTTTTAACATTGCAGATTTGAAGCCTTATTTGGGTGAGGAAGATGAGCTTCCGTCGAGGACGACTTCATTTCAACAAGGGGAGGATGATGAGGACATCAATACCATTGTTACACCCACAGCCCCTGCTGCTATACATACTGGACCAATTACTAGGGCTCGCGCACGCCAATTAATTTATCAGGTACTTTCATTTCTTGGTAATGATTCTAATGTTCATGAGAATATGATGCTGCCTAAATTGGATACATTTGTCTTGCTTGCAAATGAAGGGCCTAGCTTGGACAAGAGGGATGAACACTGGAGCAAGATTAAGCATGGAGATGATGGCATGCGCAAGGGGAACAAGAACGGAGTTACAAGTGGTGATTTCAGGACTTTGAAGCCACCATAATGAGTGCATGAAGCCTTGGACGCAATATACAAGATGCCACTTTATAAATTTCGTCCAGAGGCTATTATAGGTGTTGCGTCACCTTATTTTTGGGCCAGGCCCATGTAATTTCGAAATAGTCAAGTATAGGCTGTTTTTAGAGTCCGTATGCTTGGGGAAACAAGAGTTAGGGTTGGTTTTGAACCCCTCCTCCAAGGGCCACGGAATCCCCCCCTCCTTCCTCCATATATACAGCCAATAGGGCATCGTTTAGACTTTGGGTTTTGTGTAGATTAAAAGTTCGCCATAGCTGCAACTTCGCGTACTTCGTTTGTGTTCAACGACCAGACCAAGACATCACAGAACCCCACCGTGATCAATAAAGCTTTCATCTTATATTCAGAATATCCATATTGCAATCTTAGTTTCTTGCTTGTTCTTCATTTGCTTGCAGGAAATAGACCTTCATGGTCAGGTTGATCGTGCTCCGGGCGTGGTCAATAACCTCTCGGAATTGGTTTAGCAATTGCTAAGGCGCGACGTCCTCGCATGTTCGTAGTCGGATCGTCAAAGTCGACTTCCACCGAAGCGATATCCATCATCTCATCGAAAGACGGGACACCTTTGCCTCTATCATGCAGGCGCGACATAATCAAGAACCCGATGACGTCTCGATGGCCTCTTCCGACCCTAGAGCACGTCCAGGCCAACGGCGAGGCCCGGAGGACAGGCGGAGGGGAGGCGCGCGTGTCGTCATTGAACAACATCGCGACGACCACCGTCGGACCGACGGGTGCGATTGTCCCGACGTCGACGAGCCTGCGCTCGAGGACAGCGGGTGCCTACCCTTCGAGGTTGGGTGCCCTGCCTTTACTCATGAGCCGCGGCATGTCCGTTGGCCATCCGCTCGCACGTTCAAGCCAGAGATACCTGAGAAGTACGATGGAAGGCTGAACCTGGCAGATTCCTTGAGCATCTACACCATCGCTGTTCAAGCTGCCGGGGGAAGAGATTAGAAGGTGTTTGCCAACTAATTCCCTTTGGCACTCAAGTCCAACGCGAGGCCCTGGCTGATGCACCTGCCGGAGAACTCCATCTCGTTATGGACTGACCTGTGCCATGAGTTCATTGGCGCCTTCACGGGCGGCCATCAAGAACTAGGACGGCCCAGCGATTTACAGCTCCTTCAATATAAAGAAGGAGAGACTCTCCGCAAGTATTTGCAGAGATTCAGCAGAGTCCACATGAATATCCCAAATATCCACCCGACAGCTGTGATAGCTGCCTTCCAGTCCAATGTGTGCAACCGCAGCATACGTTCCAAGATGAACGTGCGGTTGCCCAAGACTATGAAGGAGCTTTTAACCTTGGTGGACAAGTGCGCTCAGGTGGAGGAGGGAAGGAAACTCCCTGGAGAGGAGGACTGCGTCTATATCGACTCAGAAGATGATGAAGAATCCACCAGTCAGAGCAAGAAGCGTAGGAAGAGGCGCAAGGATAAGGCAGTGATGACCGTCGAAGGATCGGGAACACTTAGTACCGGCAAGAAGGCTAAGGCCGAACCTCCGGCAAGGAAGTTGCCGCGTGCGCTGACTATCGGGAGGCTGCGACTGCCGAGAAGGCTGGGAAAGGCGATGGGCCATACTGCAAGATCCATCGAACCAAGGGCCACGATCTCCAAGAGTGTCATCCGTTCGAGTAGCTCGTCAAGAGGCAGAAGGCTGAATATGAGAAGCGTGATAAGGAAAAAGGTCAGAATAACATTGGCGTGAAGGGCCGGGGCGGTGAAGCAAATCGCCCCGGCAAGCCCTTTCGGAGCCAAGGAAAACCCGCCAAAGGTCGAGAGAAGGAAGTTTGCAATGATGAGCGTGATGGAGGGGATGAAGAGGAAACCAGGGAGCAGGAATTCCAGAAGGCCACTAACGCCATGTGCATTGATGGGGGTGCATCTTTGCACTCCTCCCACCGCCAACTTAAACGGTGGGCACGTGAGGTCAATGCCGTGGAGCCGGGAGCAAAGTCTCGGAAGCCGCTTAAATGGTCACGCACGCCCATCATCTTTGACGAAGAGGACCATCCTGACCGCACCACCGCGGTAGGGTGCTTGCCGTTGTTGGTCTGTCCAACAATTCACAACCTCAAGGTCACAAATATGTTGGTCAACGGTGGGGCTAGGATGGATCTGATTTCCCCAAAGGTTATCAGCAAGCTTCAGATATCAGAGGAAGAACTCAAGGTCACGGGCACGTTTCAAGGAGTTAATCCTGGCAGGAGTCATCCTAAGGGAAAGATCACGTTGCCCGTGACATTTGGGGAGAACCGAACTATCATACTGAGAAAGGTTGTGTTTGATGTGGTCGACCTCCCCCTGCCGTACAATGGGATCCTGTCAGTTGTGTTTGATTTGGTCGACCTCCCCCTACTGTACAATGGGATCCTTGGATGCCCAGCTCTGGCAAAATTCATGGTGGCATCCCACTATGCCTACAACACCTTGAAGATGCCAGGGTCAGTAGGAGTCATTTCCATTCCGACAGCTGAGAAAGATGCAATCATTTGCGTGGATAAGATGTACCAGCACGCAGTCGCGGCAGAGGCCGCGGCAGCGGCAGTTCCCGCCAAGGAGAACATAAGAAAGAAGAAGGATAGCAGGGACACCAGCAAGGAATCTGGGAAGAGGTACCTTTTTTGGAGTGCGCTGCGCCTGCTGATGACAGGGTTGCTGCACCACATGACTTGCTGATGGCAGGGTTGGCTTGCGTTGATGGTACCTTCACTATCAGCGCCACCCTTGATGACAAATAGGAAAGCGCCCTCGTTGCCTTCCTGCTGGCGAATATTGATGTGTTTGCCTGGCAACCATCTGATATCCCCGGTGTTCCCAGGGAGGTAATCGAGCGCCACCTTGTTGTCTGCCCACATGCCCGACCTGTCAAGCAGAAGGTTCGAAAGCAGGCCTTGGAGAGGCAACAGTTCATTACAGAGGAGATTAAGAAGCTTGAGGCAGCTGGTCTGGTCAGAGGAGTACTGCATCCGACATGGTTAGCAAACCCAGTGGTCGTTCGCAAGGCTAACGGGAAATGGAGGCTTTGCATAGATTTCACAGTCTCAACAAGGCTTGCCCGAAGGACCCATTTCCCTTGCCGCACATCGACCAGATTGTCGATTCCACTTTAGGTTGTGACTTGCTCTCCTTTCTAGATGCATACTCTGGATATCATCAGATTTCCATGTCCAAGGAAGACGAAGAGAAGACCTTATTCATCACCCCATGTGGTATGTACTTCTTTGTGCACATGCCTTTCGGGTTAAAGAGTGCCGGGTCCACTTTTGCAAGAGCAGTCTAGATTGATTTTGAGCCGCAGTTGCATAGAAACATTGTGGCTTATATGAAAGATATTGTGGTCAAGACCAAGGAAAAATCAATCCTCATCCAGGATTTGGAGGAGACATTTGCTAATCTGCGCAAGATCAACTTGAAGATGAATCCGGAGAAGTGTGTGTCTGGCGTTCCCTCCAGCAAGCTACTTGGGTTCTTTCTGTCCCATCATGGGATCGAAGCCAACCCCGACAAGATTAAGGCTATCGAGCAGATCCAGGCACCCAGGACAGTTAAGGATGTGAGGCATCTGACAGGGTGCGTTGCCGCACTTAGCAGATTCATCTCCAAGTCTATCGAGTGCGCCCTGCCATTCTTCAAAATTTTGAAGGAGGCAGGGCCCATGAAGTGGACCCCGAAAGCAGACGCAGCTTTACGAGAGTTGAAGACCTACTTGTCCTCTGTGCCCACTTTGGTTGCCCCTAAATGACAAGAGCCATTGTTGTTGTATTTAGCGGCAACTAATCAAGTGGTCAGTGCAGCTCTAGTGGCACAGCAGGAGGTAGAGGAGTCCGAGAGTGAGCAAGGCCCGGCAGGGCCGGACGAGGATCATGACAGAGAGGAGCACGACAGCAGGGGCAACCCCAAGGACACGGCAAGGAAGAAAGTGGAGCAGTGCCTAGTGTATTTTGTTAGTTCCCTGTTACAGGGGGCTCGATCGAGGTACTCTGGCGTGCAAAAGTTGATTTTTTGGCCTCGTCATGCCGTCAAGGAAACTGCGCCACTACTTCCAAGCCCATGAGATCACGATTGTCACCCGCTTACCATTGCAAAGGATGATCCGAAAGCCTGAGGCTACCAGCAGAATAGTGGAGTGGGCTTTGGAGTTATCCAGCTTTGGCCTGAGGTTTGAAGGCACATGAACAATTTAGAGCAGGGCATTGGCAGAGTTTATTGCAGAATGGACGCCAACCCCTGATGAAGAAGGGTTGGAAACAGTGATCCTCGACAAGGAAGCGCCCCAATAATGGATCATGCATTTTGATGGAGCATTCTCCCTACAAGGTGCAGGAGCTGGTGTGCTTCTCATTGCCTCCACTGGGGAGCACTTGAAGTACGTCGTCCAGATGCACTTTCCCCGGGAGGAGGCAACCAACAATACAGCAGTGTATGAAGGGCTCCTTGCCGGGCTCAAGATTTCCACAGAATTGGGAATCAAGAAGCTGATCATTCGAGGAGATTCACAACTTGTGGTAAGACAAGTCAACAAGGATTACCAAAGTCCATTGATGGAGGCATACATTGAGGAAGTGAGAAGATTGGAGGAGCGCTTTGACGGATTGCAAACAGAGCACGTACCCCGTGTGGAAAACAGCATAGCTGATCATCTGTCAAAGTCTGCTGCGCAAAAGCTTCCTGTGGAACCAGGATTTTTTTCTCTATCTTACTCAGCCCTCCGTATCCCCGGCAACAATGGCCAGAAAGAGGAGGAAGTTGGACTTCGATAAGCCTCTAACGGTAGAGCCTCTCGGGACTCCTGGTAGGGACCCTGCCGGAAACAACTCCCCATCGATTGCCGGGCTGTGCCCTCCTGCCGGACCACTGGTCCCAGCGATCGAGGAACGCGCTCCCGCAGAAGAGGAGGTGCCGCTAGTCTTGGGCAAGGCACATAATCCATTTCCTCCAAACTGGAGAACTTCCCGATTAGCAAGATGAAGCTGAAAGAGTAGCCTGGAAGGCCAATATGTATCAGGTTGTCGATGACACTCTATACAGAAGGAGGCCCAACAGTGTGAAATCGAAGTGAATCTGTCGAGAAGAAGGAAAGGAACCGCGGGCTGAAATACACAAAGGCATGTGCGACTCCCACATTGGATCAAGGGCCTTAGTTGGGAAAGCATTCCGGCAAGGATTCTATTGGCCCACAACCCTCCAAGATGCGGTCGAGCTAGTCACCAAGTGTGAAGCCTACCAGTTCCATTCCAAGAACATCCATCTGCCTGCACAAGCTCTTCAGACAATCCCTTTGTCATGGCCGTTTTCGGTCTGGGGGCTCTATATCGTCGGCCCTTTCCCCCTAGCTGCCGGGGGCTTTGAATTCTTGTTTGTTGCTATCCACAAGTTTACAAAGTGGCCGGAAGTAGCTGTCGTGAGAAAGGTGACTGCTTAGTCATCTATCAAGTTCTTGAATAATTGGTGTGCCGCTTCGGGATCCCTGCCCGGATCATTACCGACAATGGCACCCAATTCACGAGACGCGCCTTCATGCAATATGTTCATGCCCTCAGAAGCAAGATCTCATTTTCCTTTGTTGCACATCCCAGAAGCAATGGACAAGCTGAGAGGGCGAATGCTGAAGTGTTGCAAGGACTCAAGACCAGAACCTTTGATGCGCTGCAGAAGTGTGGTAGGTGATGGATCGATGAGCTGCCGGTAGTTCTCTGGTCCCTCAGAACGACACCAAGTCGAGCTACCGGGCAGACTCCCATCTCCCTAGTCTATGGTGCAGAAGCAGTTATCCCCACGGAACTCATTTATGGGTCATCTCGAGTGCTTGCCTATGATGAAGTAGCGCAGGAACAACACCGGCATGATGACGCTGTGCTTCTCGAGGAGAACCGTCTCCGGGCTAATACGTGTGCTGACGCTATCAGCAAGCCCTGTGTCGCTATCACAACCGCAGGTTTCATGCCCGGTGTTTTGAGGAAGGCGACCTTGTCCTTAGGTGTGTTCAGTTTGCCAACGGTACAAACAAGTTGACACCAAAGAGGGAAGGCCCTTACCGAGTAGTTCGAGTCACCAGACCTGGCGCAGTCCATTTGGAGAGCGGAGATGGCATTCAATTGCCAAACTCATGGAATATTGACCATCTCCACAAGTTCTACCCATAAAGCGCAACTATCGGGCCCTACCTGGCAGCCACCCTTTTATACAGGCCTTGCCTCAATTGCATGTAACCCCTTGTACAAAGCCAGGCGCAGACCCTGAGCAACAGAGAAAATGAATGAAGCGCTAGGGCCCCGCGACAAGTTGCATGCATGCATAAGTATTTCATGAGCATTGCATATGCATATAGATAAGATTGCATCTGGCATCATTTCCATCTGCACAAAACTGCAGGTTCCCGCCGAGAACTTGGCCTCTGAGGAAAGCTGGAAAAATGAGCCAACACTGCGATCTCCGGCAAGCCAAACAAATAAGTTTTACCTCTTGTCCATACATGTTCTGTAAGCAAATACTTGTGCATAAGAAAACCTCGCCGCTTTTTGAAACTTAGGTGCTCCCATCACTTGACATGAACGTTGCTTCGGTCAGGATGGTCGCGGTGGCCTTTGATGAAAAAAGATTGGCGGGGGGCTCGTCCCACATCCCAATTTGTGCCCGGCAGGCTTAGACCCCGGCAACAAAATAGAGGGTACCGGCAAGATAGCCTGCCGGGGGAAACTCGTTTATTTAAAAGTAAAGAGGCACTCCACCTCTGCATGGACATATACATCCATGAGTTCCCAACAAGGGTCATCTTTTTCATTGATATGCTGATCAAACAACTGCAGACCTTACAGGACACAAACATGGACTCAAGCGATTACATTATTTGAACTAATATTTGGCAAGTACCTATAGTTTTAAGATTGAAAAAAAGATAAGTGCCCCGTGATGCCTTTGCCCTTGTCCATCTCCTTCAGGGTTTTATAGGGAGGGACCAAGGAGGCAGGAGGCGGGCCTGTCTCGAATTTGGCACCTCCCCAGGATCATGATGGCACCGCTTCCCGACAAGGAGGAAGAAACTGGAGGGTAGGTGCGGATGGTGACGCTGCCGGAGGCCCAGATAGGAGAGACGGAGTCGCCGGCAAACGTAACTCGTTGGAACGGTCTTCCCTGTTCTTGGCGCGTCATGGGTTGTCGCCGCCTTCCATATCACTGCCATCCGAAGACCCCAGCGCGGTGGTCGCGTCATGCACCATGCTCTTTGGGTAATCCCCCAAAGAGCATGGTCGTCCCAGTAGCCCTGACATTAGAAGCCACCACACGTTCGAGAGATGTGTGTGAAAGCAAAGAGTCATCCTGCACGACAGGAGGATGGAGCCCAGGGGGTCAGGATCACCTTTGCTGATGGCAAGCCGTTCTGCGGCCCCTCTCCGGTGCCGCGAGGGAAGGAGGAATAGAGGACGACCGACTACCTCGCCCCGTGTCCATTACGGACCTCGGCGTGGTGTCGTTCGTATCGCCTCTTACTAGGATTGAAGCTACGGGCGACCCGATGACGAGCGCATCAAAGTCGCCACCTCTAATGCTATCACCGTGCCGCCCGAGCACCCCCCTGAGGTCCATGCGAAGCACTAAACTAGGACACAGGGCCTGGCCCCGGGTTCTTCTTCTCGGCATTGCTAGCAGAAAGCAGAGGATGAAGGAGAAGGGATTCAAGGATGAGTGCCTCCGCACCTCCTTTTATAAGCGGGACGGAGAAGAGAGCTGATCCCTCAACGGGAGAACGTCATCCTCCTCCACCAGCTCAACAAGACCAGGCCCTCGCCTTGATGATCTCCCGCACCACGCGCCTCCGTTACCTACGCCGTGCGATGCATGCGACATACGTGGCTGAGGATAAGGGCGTGCTGGGAAGAGTGAATTGGTAGTTTCTACCCCATGCGTTAAAGTCATTCCCGGGCCAGTACACGAGTGGCCCCACCACGATTGGCTTTGAACGAAGCGCGGGAAAACCATAAACTGACCCGGACTCAAGATAATGAAGAAGCAAAGAAGATATCAAGGGGCCACCCACCTCCATGCCCCTGCCCGTGCACTTATTAGGGCCTACCCCGACAACGCCCGGCAGCACGTTCAGGACAGGCCCAGGGCCTTCTGTCGGTGCAACAAACCCTTGGTGCGTTGCCCAGACTATGCACAAGCTCAAGAACAAGATCATAGCACCCAGGTCAGACCGAAGCGCAAGACATCAGTTCTTCAAGGGACCAGCATGCAGCACAAGAGGACCAAGACTAAGCCAAGGAAGCAAGATATTGCTAAGGAAGAGACCTCGCTTGCTGGGCAGGCGAACCTGGCAAGGATGGGGTCACTCCGAAAGCAAGCCTTCTGGTCACCTGGCAGGCCTGTCGGGGCTTACAAAGGCGGAACGACCTCACCCCACCACCTCACCACGACGCAAGTCATCGATCAGTACGGTGTCAAGCCGCAAAGTGACTAAGTGGCAGCCATTTGCCACATGGCAGCCACCTCCTATAGGAAACACCTACAAGCGATACCCGTCCTGCGATGTGTCGAGCCAGCAGGCGCGAAGCTGGCAAAACAGCCCGGCAGGGCCTGCCGGGCAAACTACGATGTGACGTTGAGCTGCGCATTTAATGCACTATGTCAGCCTGCAGAGTTAGGTATGATAGCACCGTTTGCTATCTAATCAGTGCATAATGACTGATTTGCCACTGTGGTGACCCCTTTGTCTATAAAAGGAGGCCCAAGGCAACCATAGAAAGGGTTGGCTAATCCATCCCCACACACACTCATACGCGCGTAGCCGCCCTTGCCCCGAGGCAACCCTGTCGGGCAAGCGTGTTATGTTCATCGCCATTTTTCCACCATCAATCCACCAAAGCAGGAGTAGGGTTTTACGCCTCACAACGGCCCGAACCTGGGTAAAACTACCCGTGTGATCTATGTCATGATGTTCCACACTCCTCTGCTCTTTGTGCAACATGCCATCCCCCCGCCGAACCAGTGAGGGAATCTTGGTCCCATAGGTGGTCGTGGTTTCCCACGACAGACGGGCAAGGGTGGCCTGACGATGCTGGTGGTGGCGGAGCCTGCTCCGGAGGGCTTGCTAGCAAGCCAGCCTATATCGGACTAGCTTGTTGGGCAACCAAGGCAGCTGCAATGTCGGAGATCTCCTTCTGCTGGCCGGAGAGACTGTCCCAGAAGACTTTGGAGCTGGAAGCCATGACGGGTGTGGTACAAGGAGGAGATGGAGGGCAGAGGTGTGGTGTGGTTCTTTACTGGTGCTTGGCCACGTTTAAGTAGCGTGCAGATGCCTAATGCCAATCAAAGAGGTGTTTAATGCCGGATAGCACATGGAAGGACATGTGGTAGTTGGGGCACTAGTGCAGGTCCCACGGCACAAGCATTGGTTTAATGGTGGTAGGAGGGCAGATGGATGCCCTTTCAATACGACGAGAAGGCATGCGCAATGGTTAGCGCTCTCAGTCGGCGAGCCGCTACAATGGCGATGCTAGTGAGAGGTCATGTTCACTCTGGGTCATCTTTAATGCTGAGCAGCCGCTCTGGCAAGAAGGAGCGCGGTTTAGGGAGAGGTATTTGGATGGGCCAGGTTTGTTGAAAGTGGGTGTGGTGGCGATCCGGACTCCCGCAATGCCCCCTAGTTTGCTTCTAGTTTTTGGGAAAAAAAGGACATCCGGACCGACACGCGGATGGATATAAGACTGCGTTGGATGACAAAACATGCCCGGATCACGTGGTCCGCATGGTTGTGGGCAGTTTGAGGGTCTGCTTTGGAGATTTCCTAATGACACAAGAAATTACCCAGGTTTAGCCCATGTGTAGGTGTAACACCCTACTCATGCTTTATGTGTGTTTGATGGATGCTGGAATAATGATCTCAATCTCAAGTTTAGTGCTTGTAGCCAACTTGGGTGGCGTTTAGGTGGGTTACTAGCTAACCCAAGCAGCCTTCTCTGCTTTTGCTCGCTATTTGTTTTCCAAGGGTTTTATCGAATGCTTTTGGGATCCACTCTTCTAATGGCCATGGTCCTCCGCTTATATGCTGACAGGGGGTTTTCCACATCAACCTCTTATGTAAAATATAAAAGCTACTTTAATCTTCGTATTCCATGTGTCTGACTCGGGTTCGCCAGGAGAGGCAGTCAAATGATCATCGCATAAATCCTAAGAACCTCTAAGGAGGAATGCTCTTGTCATGATAGTCTTACTGGCCCCACATGATGTCTTTGGTAGTTTGTGGAAGCCGTAGTGCTATCAGGGTGTTAGTCAAAAAGTGGCCATGTGTAGCATCATCAACTTGATACGCTATCCCCCTTATCGCATGGTCCGTCGCATTGCGACCCTTCAAAAACGTCATCATGACTTAACATGTGGTGGGCTGCCGGAGATAACCTGGTTAGCATTTAATGACCGGTTGGCCATGCCCCTGTTTCACATTAAATGCTTTGTGAGAAGGTTTGTCATACCTGACAAGGTCACTTGTTCCTGAGAAAACCATGGCTAGAGTTTTTGCTTTGCTTGGGTTCCTAGTGGTGCTTGTGAGTGCACCAATATGCAACCGCTCCATGGCTGCATGAAGTGTTGCGCTCGGAGCATGAGCCCTCCTGGTGCATGGGGCACCAACTACCTTATGATGTTTCTGTGTCATAGATGATTATGATTTGCTTGATTGCTCGTAATAATAGTGAATGATGCTAAGCTTCTTCAACATAGGCTACAACTTATCCTTTTGAATTGTCTCAAAAATCTTTTGGGAGGCCCATTCGAGTGAGCTCGATAGTAACTTGGTTTCGAGTGCACCGACATAGGCAAACCTTCCTCCCCACGGGAAGAGAGAAGGAAGGGTGAGGATATCCTACATTTGTTGAATGCAAGTCCTCCTCAGCATGCACTTGAGAACTTCTTGAAGAAGGTGCGCTACTGTAGGTTACCATTCAAACACTTCTCATTGAGGTAATATAGCCGGAAACTACTCTTGGAAAGGGTTTAGAATATATGAGTATACTAGTGGATGTTGTTGGACATAGAAGAAACATTTATCATTAGAATCTAAAAAGTTGACTGCACTAGTGAATGTTGTTGAACATTGAAGAAACAACGACCAGTCCACAGCTGCATAGGTGACTAAACTAGTTGATGGTGTTGGACATAGAAGAAACATTGATCATCATTTAGATGCATCCCCTTGAGGTTAATGAGATGCACATGCATTGCGATATGACTGAAATTTGTATGTGTATATCTAATGGTTTTGATAAATGACTATAGTGAGTGCTATGTTGAACTCATTTGCAATTCAGCTTATGTATAGTTGTGTTGGGTTTCATGTAGTGCTTAATTGAGTTCTGTAATGTTGGTAGTATGCAGTGTGTTTTAATTCCTAAAAAACATACTACCATGATCAAAACAAAGTGTGTATCGATGTTACATGAAATACCAATAACAACCAAAGTAGACTACTCGTTCAATGATGATCGATAGACATGCTCACCAGTGGTAGTCGCAGACCACTAATGAGCACATGCGACTCATCACTGGTGACCACTTACCAGTTGCATGCAATGATGAGCGTCTCGCTCATCAGCGAAGTGGAAGAGCGCCTTGTCGCTATTAAACCTTCCTATAGTGGTGTTTGTTTTTCCTCGTCTACATAGCCACTACTAATACAAAGCTGCATTAGCCTATTCTTCATCTCCTTTCTGCACTAGCCTCCTGACCCCCTAGACATGTTATCATGTCGCCAATTTTGCCCATGAACCTTGCTAGAATGAAATAGGAGAATCACCGTCGTGGCCAAGCTTTTAGAGATGATGGCCTCCCCATTGATCCTCACCTGTTCCATCAGACCACAGGAGCTACATCACCATGGAGGCCGGAAGATAATGTAGGGTTAGAACACAGTCAATGTGCCTCGAATATCCAAAACCACCTCTGCCTCAGGGCAATGCAAACACGGGACATGCCGCCTCAACCTAGCCAGTGTCCCCACTCATTTGCATTTTATCTTTTCCTTTGCCTAGAGACAACCTCGGTCCAGTAGTGGCCTAAGCCCATTAAGGCATACACATTCCCCTGCCAACTACATAGCGATATTTTTCATTTATTTTCTATTTGAGGTGGTGTGATCAAGACTTTTTTTGTATTCCCATGTAGTGAGGCATATTTCCTCAAGTGTGGTTCTGACACCAGCTGGATTTTAGCTGTAATGTTATATTGCACGCGCTTGCTGGTTAGGGCTAGAATTGAACCCCCTTTCACTTTGAAACTCAAAGCAATGAACAGACATAACTTGAACTATAGTCTGATCCACTAGAACCACTTCCTTAGTTTTTCCGAATTATAAATTTGGCACTTATTTTTTTCCATATTTTCAGTTTTTCGGAGAAGGGCTATTCTGACGATTCCTATCTGTGAGAGAATAACACCTATGTCCAAGACCATCCCTTCTAAATAGGCCAACTAACAAATGTTTTAAAGTATTGCTCATTGATTTTCTTGAATGTTTGTGGCTTGGCTATGTTATTTTGTGCTATTTATGCATGTTATTGTGTATGCGGTTTATGTGTACTACGTGTGCTACATGTAGAGTCCTAAGAGTCAACATAACTTAATGATAGAACTTGTGAACAAATAAACATGCTAAAGTAACAACTGCAATGAATGAAAGAAAAGTCCATGTGACATTAAACACATGATTTACTTTACATCACTTTTATATTTATTTACTCCCTGCACCCCTTCTTCGTCCAACACAATGTCTTGTTGTTTCTCTCCCCGACCCCTCTGACGTCTTGCATACAATATGGTTTCCCATAGGTGATGCCTTTTCTACCACAATTTTCTAGGGTAGATATATTTTATTAAAAACAGCTTAGTTGGTTGGCTAACTAATTTGTCCCCAAGCCGGTGGGGCTTGATTTAAACACCCGGGTTTGGATGGCCCGATTCCTTTACCGTTGAGCCCTCCAAGTGTAACCTAAGCCTTTGGTAGTTATTTAACTCCTAGGTTGGAAGCCTACTTTTTTTTACTTTCTGGTAATGCAACTAAGCCCAACAACTGGTGTATATCTTCACCATTCTAAACGCCCCAATTTTTATTTGATTGATTATACTAGAATTCTTATCCCCGTTGTGCACTGATGACAGTTATGTTATGATAAGATGGACCTTAGCTACTATTCCATTACCTTGATGAACTTTTTATCATAAATAATCAACACGAGAATATGTTGGATCAAATATCACTTGGTACAATGATAATGAAGGAAGGTTAAACATAGTAACCTCATTCATAAGCTAGATCAAATCATATTGCCATCGAACATAACTGGATAACGTGCAACCACACTTTGTCTTCATGGGAGGTCGTAACTCATTATATCAATATGCCTGATATTGTAATCATCTCTATGGGTAAGATAAGTCGAGTGTGCTATCTCGGTTGGGTAGCTAGAGTCTAACTTGTGAGGGCATGGATACTTGGCTTATTGACATCAAAGTATAAATTCTGACGAGGATAAGTGGAGTTACAGAGCTGGCAGGATCCAGTATATCTCTCGCAATGCATTGCCCGAGACTATTAGTGGTGTAATGAAAGTGACATATTGGCAGAAAATATATTTTGGAGTAACTATGGTCCACCCATAATTGGTAATGTGCTAAGAAAAGGGGAAAAGGGATTGCTCCACAGTGTGTCTAAAGTATGCAGTCTTTGTAGAGTGTAAACCTATTCAAATAACCATGTCATTTGTTATCGAAAAAGTATGGTCTATGTCATACTATTTGGCCGGTGTCGACTCAGGATGCACAAAACTCTCTAATAATACAGCTGGCAGTTAAACTTGGAAAGATTATGTTTGTCATGTTTTCATCATGAAATAGGATATTGTGTGAAGTTATGAACTTGAGATGCTAGCCAGGAAGTGGCTATGAGAGAGTTGGTTTCCAAAGACCGTGAAAACCGGTAGATGAACTTGAACTATTCATGAGACTGAATAGAAAATGATATGTATTTATATGCTTTATCTTTGGCATCGCATAGTTAATCTAGTAATCTATCTTTCTAGATATATTTTTCTATGCCATGATATCTAGACTTTCTTGGATATTTGTTGCATTATTATAAGATTTTCGTAGGTTTTGATTGCTTCTCCAGGGATATGTGTTCATTAGTTATGTTGTGTGTACATTCAAAGTACTCACCTAAATTTTTCATGTCACCAGATCCAACATAGGATTTGTCTTCCACTAGCATGAAGTAGAAGTATTTGTGTGCCAGGTGAGTAATCCATGCTTAGCCATGTGGTGCGGAGCTCCTAGTCCATGCTGCCCCTAGTAACTATTTTCCCATTGCCCCTACCTCTTCATAGGACACTTTCCCAATGCTATCATGGACTGTTACTCCTTGTTACATGTCTCTCCCCTTCCCTCTCTAATAATATGCGCACAGCCCCGGCCCGACCTTGTTGACCCTTGCCTCCAGCAAGTCATTTGGTTAGATGCATTACTCCACCACCTCCATCCAGGCCCCTCCACTAGTCATCTCCAGAAGCAAACGCTTGGCCCTCTCTCTCAATAGGTCTACTTCGGTGGCCATAGGTCGATGTCAGGGTACACAACAACTAGTTTTCCACCACATGTACCAGTTGAAGATATCACAATAGTGTGCGTGTTTACAACATGGTGCCACATAAACCGGACAACTAAAAATGGTTCATAAAGCCATTCGTGGCTTTCACAAAGCCATTCATGGCTTTGTTAGTATCGTAATTTTTTTTATTAAGTTTGGAAGTCAAAGGAGATAATAATTTTACGCATATGTGTAATTACATTATATATATTGGGTTCTTTGGGTGGTCATAAAAAATTACGTTATGTAACATTACGAACCTAAAAATATAGTATAAAATAACGTAAATGCAATTTTTGTGGTCTTAAGACATAAGTTTTGGTTTTCTTATGCCAAATATTGCATAGTGAATCAATGTGAATTTCACTATTTCTATAAGAAACATACATTCTTAGCGAAATGGCGTAAGGAAACCTCGGGTGCAAAACAACTTATTCTGTACCCTAGCTGATGAATAGCATTACTATATACCGTCTCTTCTACAAGCAAGTTCTGAACCTTCATCAGGGAGATACAGAACTGCCATGTCAACAAACAAATTGTATATAGTTTTGGTGGTTTTATCGATTTAATAATTAAATTGATGTAGGAATGATGTGTGATCTATACTATCGGAAAGCTATGTATTAGGAAAAAAGTTCATATAGAACATTGTTTGAAATTTGTTAGCCTAAGAGTGTTTAAAAATGGAACGGTACCTATCGGGTGGCATATAGAGCATTTTTTGCGAAAAATTTCAAATTATTTGTTGGAACAATGCGAATGGTATACCGTAGGAAAGATATTGACAAGGCCAACTTTTTTGTGTAAAACAATCTTCCTAATTCCCTACCGTTTAAGTTAGTTTAGAAATACGAAAATGCGAACCATGTTTTTTTGCCTAAACTAAAAATTGACAAGTGAAGTGCATTCAATAGGCAACCAAATGCAATGTCAAAAGAGAGAACTGCACGTAGTTTTTTGGTACAATTTTGGTGACACTTTACGAACTATAAATCGGGCGAGGCATTTGATGTACCATTGGAAAGCTATGGTTTGGGTGAACTTTATTGTGTGGGACACTTTTCGACTTCATTATAGTTTTAAAGTATTTTCAAAAATAGCGCGACACCCATTGAGTAGCATAGAGCATTCTTTCGTCGGCCGGAGTGAGTCAAATGATAGTTCACCGTAAATTTATTATCAAAGAGAAACTTTTCACATAGCACTCTTCTTAATTCTTTATGGTGTAAGAGCAACTTTGGACAAAGTTAAATCGAGTTGCATTTTCCAAAAAATTGCTAGACCCAATAAGCAGAACAACATCCGATGACCTGTTATGGGCGCCAATGTAGTTCACTATTTTTGAAACACATGGTATCACATAAGGTGAGAGCTATTTAGATGGGGTTGAACTCAAAAAAATCAAAGTGAACGACATAGTTGTTTTGATCTTTTTTGTCAAAGAATCATTAATCAGATAGAGGTGCAAAGGCAATAACGGTAAATTACAAGTATTATTTTTCAAGTGAACTACATCAGCAAAAACAAAGTGAACTTCTTAATTACCTTTTTTTGTAGTTCTCTACCACACAGTTTTAGAAGCACATGAACAAGAGTGTGCAATGCAACACAAATGTTGTGTACTTCTTGATTCTACCTCTGGGTTTTCCTAAAAAAATATGTAGCATACCACGAGGCCCATTACAAATGAACTACATCATTTTTTCATAATTTACAAATGAAGTCCCTAACATTTGCAAAATAACCCTGAAGGAAAAAAGTTAACGGGTCCATTTTCTTCACACAGTTTACCGCAAACAATAGATTCAGTGATGATAATGGTGTGATAATCAGTGAACGGTTGGACTGCGTCACGTGGGGAACAGAGGATTGCACACAACTATGCTGAACCGAACCCAAATATGTACCGCACCGCACTGAACATTTTTCCCCAAAAAACAATGAACATCGAGGAACAGACAAAGATTTAGTAGACAGTATGGTCGACAACATGCATTGTGAAGAGGCCATCGAGTTGCCCACCAAGCTACATGCGGGTGGCATTGACGACTGCACTACATAGAGTAGGAAGAAAGGTAGTTGCCTTGGTCTTGGGGGATACATCAGCTTGGTGTCGCTACTCTTTTTTTGGGGTGGGTACCTACAGTTGCGGGAGTCCGGTCTCCGCCTATGTAGGAGTAGCGTGGCCGTTATGTATACCCAGGGGCTCCGTGAGATAGAGAGAGCGTCATGTACTTGTGATGGCGACCGATCTTGATGAAAGAGGGGGCTAAAGGAAGGACGACAATGGACCCTGACCCCGTAGCGGGGGGATCAAATCGAGGATGGGGAAGGCCTATCCAGGTCGGAGGGGAGCACTCCAGATTTGGCCACTGTAGGGGTGTGTCTCACAAGGTTGGCAGCATGTGTTGTGCGTGTGTCTATGGAGGCATCAGATAGAGTGCCCCTCGGTTTCTCGATTGAAAGACGAGGGAGAGGGGTGGCGCAAATGGAGAGTTGTCACCTCATTCCTTGCTACTGGCAGCACCTTGCGCCATGCTCGATCCACTGGGTGGACGATGAGCTCAAGTAGAGGGATGCCTCGATGGCGTGGGTTAGGTATGCTATTATGTCGCGACACCTCAAGACATTGTTCAAGATGCTTGCTCCGGGGGTATGGGAAGCTGACATGAGGTGTTGAAACATGAAAGACCGGGAGGAGGCAACGTGGGCGTGGAGGTGTAGTAGTTTCGAAGAAAGATGGTGGTGAGGAGGGACCCGTGCGCTGGCTCAAGAAAATGTCAAGGAATGCGGTCAGGGGATTTGCATGGTCTGGGGATTGGGGCAAGTCATGCGTTTCGGGGTGGGGTGCAGTTGTGGGGTAAAGAAGCAAGTGGATGGGTGGGGGAAGGGTATGTTTTCAAAGTTTGCTAGAATTCAGTTTAGTTTGGGGTGAATATGCGGCTCTGTTCATATACAGAATACAAGATTTGACGTGTAGCATAAGGTCATAAAGGTGCTTGATGGATGGGTCTATTCCGCTAACAACTTTAAGACCTTATTCTACTAACAAACCACGTTATTTTACTAAGACGACGAAGTAGAAAAACACAAAAATTAAATAGAAATAAAAAACGCACCCCTGACCTGCGACCCACCACTCACCCGTGAGCTCCACACCATCACCAACCTCCTTCCCCATGCGGCTTCGGTGCCCCCATACCACCACCACCAGCCCCAGCCCTGCTGTCCACCACCACGAGCTCGGCAGCTGGCGACCAGAAGACAGCCGCGACCACCATAGCGCCCCACACCATCACCTCCTCTCACTCTTGGACGGCGCACCTCGCTCCTCCACCCCATGATGTCGCACTGGCACTCCCCCACCCAAGCTCAACGGCCGCCCTACCTCCTCTTACTCACAGCCAACGTGCCTCCCCTCCCCAACCGCATCATATAGTCACTCCCCCACCCCACCTCAAATGCTACCTCATGGCGTACGCTCTCCCTG
Organism: Triticum aestivum; assembly: GCF_018294505.1. Lineage (NCBI taxonomy): Eukaryota > Viridiplantae > Streptophyta > Magnoliopsida > Poales > Poaceae > Triticum > Triticum aestivum. Next base: position 181,626,874 of record NC_057796.1, read on the forward strand.
GACAGCCAGATCTCGGCCGCCCGGGGACTCAGACCCTGCACCTATCGAATCTAGCCCCCGCATGCCTGTGGGCACTCGAGACTACGGAAACAGGGCCACCGAGTATGGCTCATGTCGCATCCAAGTACCCCTTCCATGGATGCCATGTTGGCGGTGGTTTTGCAACCAGACACGATGGTTGTTCCCTGCTCCTCTGCCACCCTTCCTTGCCTTCCCAATGGCGTGCATGTGCGGACGCCCCATTCGGCGACTCCGCAACTACTCATCCAAATCTGTCGGGATTCCGCCTCTCCCACCTCTGCACGCCTACCACCCAGACTCCAACATGTGTGCTGCAGCGACGTAGTAGGCGAGTTGCCTCCTCCCCGACATGGTCAGGCTCCATGGTCGGGGCCCCTATCTTTGTGCAAGTTCGCCGGCCGCCACTTGACTCTATTGGCCTCCTCTACTGGCAAAGCTCACAGGCATGGCTGACGTGCAGTTCAGCACGCGCTCCAATGCATTTCAATTCTTCAACCACCTGTCTCTTGTGGGTCACTTGTGAGCACAGAGAAGGAGGATGGGAACAACCACTTTAGTTGGAGCAGCAGGGGATTCTCAATGGTGCTTCTGCCTTTGGATATCATAATCGTGAAGTTCGGTTGTGCCCCTATTGCAGTTTCTTATTACTTTTCTTATAGACAGGTGCTTCACTGTAGTGATGGAGTCAAATCTAGGGGATCTTGAGTAGGGGGTCCCGTGATGTTAGCCTTGGTGCGGTGGTAACTAAGACAACTTTTACCTAGGTTCAGGCTCTCTCGAAGAGATATTACCCAACGCCCCTCTTTGATTGTATTGATCGAGGGGGGGGGTATAGAGTACATGTTGATCTACCAGGAGATCATGTGTTTATGAGAGTTGTCGTCTATGGTCTAACCCCTCGTCTTATATAGACAATGGGGAGCCTAGCTTTTACCTAGGTCGGTTACATCTAGGGATAAGCATTCTGAAGATGACCTCTAATTCTTGGAGTTTGTGAAGTCTTCGAGATATATCCACCTTGGCGGTCCTTGGCCCTTCAAGTGTGGCCCACCGGTTAATTATCTCAGCGTGTCCTCGGCCCAACCCATAGGGCCAGAAGCTAATGTGGCAAGCACCACGTAGTCTAGGACACCATAAGTAGCCCCTGAACCAATCTAAAAGTAATGGATGTTCCTCGGTCCTTCCGAGCTGTAACTTGTCATCGGTCTTGCAAGCTGCTTCAACTAGTATTCACCTTTTACCAACGAGTTTGTGAACCACGGGAATTCGAGGTGCCCCTTAACATGCTCATGTTTGCTTTTTATAGAAAGATTATTATCACATGAGAGGAGAACCTCGAACCCGTGGTCCCTTTCCCATGTAGGGCTTTCTTAACGATGCAACTTGCACACACTCCATGTAAGGGTGATGATTCAGTCCTACTCTGGCAGCCTTAACTGACCATAATTTCACCATGCACTCGAGAGTTGTGTAGTCACTTCATATGTCATCATATTGTGCTAGCACGGCTTGAGGACTCTACTACAGGTACATATAATTAATGAATAAAGAGATGGTGCTTCCGATTTGTAGTGGCCTCATCAACAGACCCATTGATTCGTGCGTGCTCTTGACACACGTCATATGGGGAACTCATGAAATTACTACTAAGCTGTGCACTCAATCTACATTTTCACATGCCCGTAAAAGGCTAAAGGCGAGATGAATCAAGCTTTATCGTCCTATTCCCGCTCTTGCCTTTGTCATCCTTGAGCTCCATCGCCTAGAAAATATCTTCATCTCCTGCCCTTCACCTTTTAGAGATGGCCATGGAGGGTTCCCGCATGGTGATGAAGCCCTCAAAGGGCAGCCAAAGGGCCACCGCGGGGGAGCGAGAAGGCGGCCGCAGAAAGCCAGAAGGCCGTGAGTACCAGGGGCCATGGCGCCCTCCATTGTCACCAAAGATGACATCGTTGCATGCTGGGACGCGCGTACGTCCCGTTGTCCGAGGTCGCCCAAACCCGACATGTCACTCTTTCGTAAGGTCCCCAAGCCCCCACTGGTGAGAGCGTCATCTTCATCTCCCTTATCCTCCAAGGTTTGTGATTTCCTATCCATCCTTTCCTAGGAGGACCTCTTTATTTTTATGGTCTTCGGTTCCACCATCTTGTCCCCAACTCCATCCTCCATATCACATGTTTGTTGCTTTCTGTGAGTCAATCCTCTACATCGAGCCCATTTTAGACTATGGCTCAAATCAAGATGCACATGAGCAACAACAAACCCATGGAGTGCATGGTAACAATGATCATTAAGATCCCTAGCACCAAGTAGTTGCTGGAAAAATTCATCGAAACGGTGAAGAATTGCCAGGGCGAATGTTTTATATGATCGACATGCCACTAGGGAACTGAGAAAGGATCACCTCCGCCTTCTTGGTCTCCCCACTAGAGAGGATCTTTGCTTGGAACCCCAGGAACTAACAAGGCTCATGGAGAGGGTGGATTATTTCATCCAGAAGGTGTCACTTCAAACGACGTCATGCATGTCGTACTCCATGGTGGCATCCTATCCCTCCATGCCGAGCCCACCTTATGTACAAGTCCATCAAGGAGAATGACGAGACCTGGAACATCTGGGGTATCTACACAGGGAAAACTATCGTAGGGATGCATGCCCTCCATTTCACCACCAAGGACCAACCCTTTAGGGTCGAGGGGGCTGATGTCGGCTACTGGGTAAAACATCGTCACAACAAGATCTGGCGCCCTATCCATCCTCTTCATGAGGTGATTTTAATTTGTGATGCCAGGCCACTTAATTTTCTCTCTTCTAATTCGTTAATAGGAGTGGTTGATGTCAATTCACCAGCCCCATAGCCTGAACACTCCGCGACACTTGTCAATGTCAAGCGGACAAAGACCACTAAGGGGTTGGCCTAGGAAACACTGCATCCAAGACACCCATTTGAAGCAACCAGAGCTCTGACACTAATCCAACACCGGGGACCAACAATAGGAAACCAATGGCATGTCACCGCCGCTTGGAGTCAGAAGGATGAATCAAGTAGTCCTTTCGAACATCGAGGAGCCCTCCTCCGCCTCTCAGGGTGTCAAGTGCTAAAGGGCTTCCAATAACCAGGTGCTAGGCTTGTCCTTGGCGCTAGACAACTAGGATCCCTCTCCTCCCTATGATCCCTCCAAGGAGTCATGGTCCTCTAGCCTAACAAAATGAGTTGGACCCCAACCCGACACGTGAGCTTTTTAAAACCCATGTTCTTTGCCTTTATCCTTCAAGCAGGAATTGTCTCAGCATTTACTGCATCCTTTAACATGCGGCAACCCTCTATTGAGGAGGAGGTTACATCGCTTCTTCTGATGTTTCCTCCACATGCAAGCGCAGAGGTCGCTCCTGTCACCCAAGTGGTAGGAACCGCTCCCTCCCTCATCCATACCACGGCGTGAGATGGTGAGACCACCCCTGCCTCCGATGACTAATCTCGAAGAAGGGACCGACAACATCATTACTAAGGTTGACACCTTGGCGGTGAGGGATGAGGATTTGAACCAAGGGGGACATCCTTCCTTTGTCCATGAAGAGAGCTTGTATGTCAGCCCGACGTCTTCAATTCATGTGAATCTGGAACCCCGCGAGCAGCTAGTGCCTTCCCCACTGACTACGGCCGATGGTGGTGCACCAAGGTCACCCGCGTGGGTGATGAGGACATCAATACCATTGGTACACCCACAGCCCCTGCTGCTATACATACTGGACCAATTACTAGAGCTTGCGCACTCCAATTGAATTACCAGGTACTTTCGTTTCTTGGTAACGAATCTAATGTTCATGAGAATATAACGCTGCCCAAATTGGATACATTTGTTTTGCTTACAAATGAAGGGCCTAGCATGGACAAGAGGGATGATCAATTGAGGAAGATCAAGCATGGAGATGATGGCATGTGCAAGGGAAACAAGACTGGAGTTTCAAGTGATGATTCAAGGACTTTGAAGCCACCATAACGACTGTATGAAGGCTTGGACGAAATATACAAGATGCCACTTCCTAAATTTCATCCAGAGGCTATTATAGGTGCTGCGTCGCCTTATTCTTGGGCCAGGCCCATGTAATTTTGAAATACTATAGTATAGGCTATTTTTAGAGTCCGTATGTGTGGGGAAAGAAGAGATAGGGTTGGTTTCGGACCCCTTCCCCAAGGGCCACGAAATCCCCCCCCCCCCTCTTCCTCCATATATACAGCCATTAGGGCGTCGTTGATTTTGGGTTTTGTTTAGATTAAAGTTCGCCATAGCTGCAACTTTGCGTACTTCGTTTGTGTTCAACGACCAGACAAAGGCGTCTCAGAACCCCATCTTGCTGAATAAAGCTTTCCTCTTATATTTGCAATATCCAGATTGCAATCTTAGTTTCTTGCTTGTTCTTCGTTTGCCTGCAAGAAACAGACCCTCGTGGTTAGGTTGATCGTGCTCCGGCGTGGTCAATAACCTCTCGGAGTTGGTTTAGCGATTGCTAAGGCGCGAAGTCCTCGCACGTTCGTAGTTGGATCGTCAAAGTCGACTTCCTCCAAAATGATAGCCACCATCTCATCGAAAGATGGGATACCTGTGCCTCTATCAGCGAGCCTTACTAATATCCGAGGTTGAGATGGCTTGGCACTGTCAAGACATTGAGGAAGCTCTCACGATCCATGTTCTCCTCCCTGAGCAGCACGCTAGCCTCACAACAGCCTTGGGCCAGTTTTGGTCTTCTAAGGCTGGGGTAATGGATATGTTCTTCTACCTTGCCAAAGGCATTTAGGTATGTAATCTTTTCCTGTCCTTTTTCACTTTAATCCCGAGCATGTAAATGTTCCTAGTATCCCTCAAGGTATTCATTGGTAAAGTAACAAATGACACCATAACAAAGGACACCGTAAAAACAGGAATAAGAAAAAGTGTAGTTGGATACTACACTGTTTACAAAGTATATACTAATTTAGCAGAGGATGAATGACTTAATACCTCTTGGGCTCTTTGAGAGAAACACACAGTAGCCCTCTAGCCTTAAAGTTGGTTCGGGTCGTCGACTCATCAAAACTCCATGCCAAAAAGTGTATTAATTTAAGATTGCATGAATATGTAGTAGCCCCCGAGACTCATGTCTGTTCTTAAAGGAACTGACATGAGGGATGCTCCTTCAGCTGTTCGGCCTCCTACTCGGCTTGAGGTACCTTCTCTTTCACCTCATACATATCTGCTTACACCCAATTTCATATTGTTTCATGCAGGTGCGGATTAGCGCATGGATGATTTGAAGGCCGAGGTAGACAAGGCTCATGCGGAGACCGAGCAGCTAAGTGGGAAGGCCCAAGAGAACGGCGACCTACTCCACATGGAGTAGGAGATCCGTGAGGCTACCCAGGCAAGATTGGCACCATCGAGGGGGACCTTGCTTAGCGTGTCACTGAAAGTGACGGACTAATGGCTGCCAAGGAAGCGGACACTGCTATAATTAAGTGGCTCGACCAGGATAATCAGCAAGCAGCCTTTCAAGCTCCTCGGCCAGGGAGGAGCTTCGGTAGCCGCTGATACGTCAATTTTTGCATCATAATTAAATATTGTTCTTTTTCTTATTTGAATGATATATTTTACAATATGATGCAATTCTAATGTCTTTTCTTTGTTAAAATGCAAGATACATCAAAGGAGCGAGATTACCGGCAGCAGTAGTTCTGACATGAAAAAGTAACAACTGAGATAGAAATTCTGCGGAGGTCAAAAAACATGGATTTTTGGAGAATTATTTTCTAATGTATAAAGAATTATGGAACAAAAAATGCCAGAGGGCCCCCACCAGCCATCCACATGGGCAGGTGGCGTGACAACACCCCAGGTCACACCACTTGGCCATCTGGGGCCCTGGTGACTCCCCTCCCGACGTCCTTTGGCCAAAAATTCCTATTTTCCCTTGAAAAATTAAGATAAGAGTTTCGGGACTTTCCGCCGCCGTCTTGATGCGAAACCAGAGTAACAACATTTTTGCTATCCGGTGGTGCAATTCTGTCGGGGATAATTCACTCCGGGAGGGGGAAATCGAAGCATTCGTCATTACCAACACTCCCATCAATTTAGGAATCATCATCTTCATCAAAACCTTGACCAACAGCATCTCATCTATAAACCCTAATTTCTATCTTGTGTTCAATCTTTGTATCAAACCTCAGATTGGTACTTAGGGGTGCTAGTAGTGTTGATTACACCTTGTAGTTGATGTTAAATGGTTTATTTGGTGGAAGATTATTATGTTCATATTATCAATCATATATTCATACCCACTAATCATGTTTAATAAGATGATTTGCGAGTAGTTCTATTTATTCTTGAGGACATAGGAGAAGTCTTGTTATTAGTAGTCATGTGAAGTTGATCACTGCTCAATGTTTTGATATTATGTTGTGTTGTTCTTCCTCTAGAGGTGTTATGTAAATGTCGACTACATGACACTTCACCATCTTTGGGCCTAGGGGAAGGCATCATGGAATAGTTTGAAGATGATGGGTTGAGGGAGTGATAGAAGCCTAAACCCAAGTTTACAAATTGTTCTTGACGGACTATTTTGGATCCACATGTTTAATATTGTGGTTAAATTTATCTTAATTACTTCTCTTGTAATTTCAGATGCTTGCATGGAGGGTATAATCAGATGTTGTTTGTTCAAGTAAGAACTATACCTTAGCTTCATTCCAGCCACAAAACACTTATCAAGGCAATGAATGTGAAGTTGATGAATCATGGTGAAAGTAACTTGATGATATTCCCACGTGTCCTCAAGAGTGTTTTAACCACTATAAGAAGTATCACCGGCTTGTCCATAGAACAATAAAGGATTGGGCCACTTGTTGCACCTTGCTACTTTTGTTTCTTTTTACTTGTTACCAATTATCTTGCTACCAAACTATCTATCAAAACTATCTTACAACATTTGCAGAGAATACGCTACCGAAAACCGCTTATTGATTCCTTCTTCTCCTTGTTGGTTTCGACACTCTTACTTATCGAAACGACTACGATCAATCCCCTATACTTGTGGCTTATCAGGCCTTGGAAATAGTGTCTAGGAAGACATATCTTTTGTAGTGTATCTCCGGACATCGAGCATTCACCGAGATGATGCACGCTAGCCAGTTGCCTTTCCTGATCTCCCATGCAGTGCTGAAGAGGCTTGCCGCTTCAACAGTGGGAGGCATGAAGAGGTTGACCAGCAATGGCAGCTGGTTTGGCTTCAATTTCTGGAATCTACACACAACGTGCTGCTCGGGTAAAAGATGTAGCAGCTCGAGGAGCTGCAGAAGATGGCACAACCTGCCATGGAGGATATCTTCTGAGCCCTTTGGTAGGGAGCCCATGGCAACAAGCTACTTCGGTCTAGTACACTACCTTCAAGAGGGGCGTAAGCACAATCCGGAGGTGGACACAGTTGACATGCCTCGAGGGATCTCGGCAGGCATGGCTAATAGTGCAGGCCGTTATTCGAAGTAGGAGCTCGATCCACTTGTCCTTTTGACAACAATGGAAAGGAAGTCTGGGCCGATGTCTTCTTCGAGAAGGTGATGCCAACTGCCCAAACATCCTAGAGGATTGCAAACTCAAGGCCATCCTAGATAACCTATGAAGGACACTATTTTTCCTTAGTATGCTCAGCCACATTTCTATAAAGATTATGAACTTCAACAAGCTACTTGTTTAATATTGCTTATTTGTGTAGGCGAATTTAAATTTGCCCATTCTGTGTCTTACTTTATTTTGGCTTAATCTTATCATTTTAATGCGCAGTTGGCCCGTCTTCAGCTTCTCCCTCTAAGTTCATTTATTAGAAACATAAGGCAACCGACCTATAGGGCTTAAACATATGCTTGTTAGACAACATGTATGTAATGGAAAGTAAATAGACCCTGGTTCAATCCATGTCTTTCGAACCGTCGATCTTGGATTTAGCTATTTCAACTTTTTCTAAGAAAAGCCCGTGCTTTACAAAAACAAACCTTATGGTTGTAAATTTACTACTTCTCCCACATGAGGTACTTTACCGGTTCAACAAGAAGTAGAAATCATAGACGTGCTCCCGGTACGCCCTTAGCGAAACAAGCGAAAACGTAAGGGGTAAATATAGGAACTAGGCAACCCAGCTATATACCCAAGACACAACTCAAAATCGATGCACATAATGGCAAAGGTCCGAGGAAGTCATCAATGGCTCCACAGAGCACCTTGATGTGTTGGAGATTGGGTTGTCTTTTGCAGCCCCCGCGAACCTGGTGTGGCTCCCAATGGCGTCCGATAAAGTAATCAACCCGAGTGTAGTGAAGTAAAGGCATTGATCAAAATTGAATGAGACCAAGAGTGTATCTGTAGCCCAAACTTTGGGTCTCTCTTTATTCAATATCAAAATAAGGGCGAGACTAATGATCGATCTAAGCGTTAAATAAAGATACATGCTACACGTATTACAAGTTGTCGCAGCGGAGGTTGTGTTTGCAATGGCGTTCTGTCAATCTCTGTGACCCACTTTTTCTGAGCCCTTGTCCAGGAAAGGGCGACAATGTCTGATTTTCCTCAGCGTAGGGTTGCCCTTTATTGCTCACCTAAACTGAGGAGTGCACCATGTGTCAAGTTTAACGGTCGCTGTTGCACTTAGTGTACTGCCCGGAACTGCGCCGATATGATACAGGTCATGGGAAACCAAGCTTCGAGCCAACCCCTGATTTCACACCTCGTCTGGCGAATCTTCACCTCGGTATTGTTCCACTTCTTGATGCATAGATTTTAAGGATATGGTCTTGTATCGTCATGCTTCACCAGCCTCTAGGGATTTTTTAATGGAAAATGTGATGCCAAGGAACGTGATCCTCGGGAGTGCACTGGGGGAGGTAGAGCGTGTATCCCTATTTAGGATCTTGTTCAGCAGGCTCCGAGGTGGCATTCATCTGGTCCTTGGGTGGTGTCTGATGTATTCCGGAGTCATGATCGGATGCACCATGAGTTGACCATTGACATTTAGTGGGATCTGGGCTACCTAATCTAGCCTTTGCCCTTGATGCCTCTTTGTTGCTTGCACCTCGGGTGCGAAAGCCGCGATCTGTTCTTCAGTTCTGAGTGATCACTCTATGTTGTCGTTTACCATGATGACACCTTTGGGTCCAGACATAGGCTTTAGATAAGTGTAGTGTGGGATGGCATGTAAGAGGGAGAAGGTAGATCTATTGAGGTGTGCAGGATACCCACTGCTAATGGGAACAATACCAAAAATCAAGTCTACGAGGCGGAAGTTGCCGGGTGTGCCGAACACTACATCCAGGGTTACCCTGCCAGAGCATTGTGATTATATTCCTAGTATTATACCCTTGAACTCGGTAGTACTAGGTTGGATCTGTGATGGGTTGATATGCATCTTCTTAATGGTGTCAACATATATAGGTTGAGGCTACTACCTCCATCCCTAAGGACTCGAGTCAGATGAAAGCCGTCAACACTCGGATCGAGGAGCATGACTACTGTTCCTCCATGGCATACACTACTCAGGTGGTCACATTGATCAAATGTTATCGGTAATTCTGACCACAGGTTATACTTGGGCTCTGCTGGCTCTACATCATACACATCATGGATCACATGGTTCCTCTCCTTTCTGGTGACGTGCGTAGCATAGATCATGTTAGCATCTTCGCCTCTGTAGGGAAATGCTTTTGCCCCATATTGCTCGGTCGGGGCTAATCTCTATCCCTGTTGTGGTTGTTGCCGTGGGGTTGGCTCTTACCCTAGTTCTTGATCGTAACCTTCTTGGCTTGCTTAATAGACCAGCAATTCTAGTTATTGTGGGTGGCCAGCATCTCGGGTTTTCTGTGGACGACGCATGGTTGATCTGAGATCTTACCTAAGTGTGAGACACCCCATCCTTGGAAATATTTCCTTTTGCCATCATTTCGGTGATGCTTACTGAATTTGGCGTTAACTTCACCGTCCTTGGCATTACTATCGCTTTTGTTGCGACGCTTGTTCCTACAGTTACAACGAGGTTTGCCATTCCTGTCACGTACCACAGATGTGTTAGGAGCGTCATTTTGATGTTGTTTTACAGCAAGCCAGTTGTCCCCGCCAGTACAAAATTAAGTCATTAGCTGGGTGATGTCTGCCATGGTCCTTGGTTTGATAGGCCCAAGTTCTCTAGCTAGCCATTAATTGCTGATATTATGGCAGAAGGATGCGATGGCCTCTACATCGGGACAGTCCACGATGTGGTTCATCTTTGTTAAGAATCAATTCCGGAACTTTCACACTGAATAACTAGGCTTTTGTACGATATTGGCCAAGTCATTGGCATCAGGCGGCTTCACATAGGTGGTCTGAAATTTGGACAGAAACTCGTATTCGAGGTCATCCAAATCGTCATTTGAGTCTAGTAAGATATTGTTCAGCTTTAATGGCAAGTATTTTAGAGGATGGGCATTGTCTCCACCGGCGATGTGGATGGCGAGGACGAAATCCACACTCCACACCAAGGGATTTGTGGTAACGTTATGGTGATCATTTTTTACGAGTTCAAATTCGTCCGAGAACAGATGCTCCATGACCTCACCCATGAAACATTGGGGGCGAGCAGCTCCTCGGCCATGTGTGCAGTGGCATGACACACATATGACATGGATATAATTTGGTTTTTAGTGTAATCACATACATCACCATGTTTGGCCAGCCAGGCTAGGTATCATGTGTGTCCAGCAGCTGGGAGTTGCCTGGATTGGTAAATAGATAGAGGTGGGTTCTCGGGCCTTACTGGCCTTTTGTCCCTCCAATCCGGCATGTAATCATCTCTTTGAGGGTTCTGATCTCCTCTGTGCCCTATAGCCTCGGGAGCGCGCTATTCAGTGCCGACTTGATATTCGGTGAAATCTCGGGTCGATTTTTAGTAGCCACTTGGGATCAGCAGCCGACTTGTGCCTTGATATGATGCCGTGATCCGCTGCTGCGTCCATCTAATCCATCAGGTTCCTGCATGGGTATAAAGGCTGATTATTGGCTTCTTTCCGTGCTAGCCTAGTTTTAAGCACGCCTTTGGCTTGGAAGAGATTGTTTCACCGATTCGTAAGGTGGTCCTCTAGGTCTCAAAGATGTCAATATTTCTTCTTTATTCTCTTGGTTGTACTCACTTGTCTTATGTGCAATGCATCATAGTTCGTATTGCCTAGAGAATCTTTGAGGATGCCTTTACCCTTAGAGCCGAGGCTTCTTTCGAGGTCGTCATTGGGATTGTAATCCTCCTCCTCTTCGGGATTGTAGTCTCTGTCATCGTCGTCGCCTCCTTGCCCCATATTACTGTTGCATCTTGTATTTCGATGTCATCCATGATATATGAGCTTGTGCACTTCCTTAGCAAATTTTTTGTGATCTTTCTTGATGGCATATTCATACATTATGATCATATTGTCTACCATCAATTGCATGATCACATACTCACATTGAGCACCAATTGCCATATTCATGCTATTGATAAACCGTCTCACTATGACATCATTTTGCACCATGGTTGCATTGATCACATTCACAATATATTTGTGTGCACAATGAATGCTTTTGCTCCCATGAACGCTTTGCATATAATTCTATATCATCTTGTTAAGCTTCATGCGCTTTGCCACGAACAATCTGGCCGCACGGACTCATTCTTACATGATAGACACCTTGTGTGCGCTAACCATTGTATTTCCAAGTGTCGTTTGTGTTTGCTCTTTTTGCATGTGTACCACTCCGGAGACACCTTGGAGTACTTGGATTGCGCCATGTCTTCCACTTCGTCGAACTACAAGTCCATCCACGACAACCGTTTCCATGGTGATGAGGTTTTTGATCCGAGGTTGGATCTTTCCCAAGGGAGGGGAGATGATGCGGAGCATCCGACGATCATCCCCATGTACACTATGACTACTCCCCAAGCCCCAAGTGGACATACGACGAGACCTCAAGCATACACCATTGGACCTAAGGTTAACTCGCTCCTTTCCGAATCTTCCCTTTCCGCATGTAAGACATGGATGCTACCTCAAGCGCGGACCTTCTGCATACTCAGGTACACCCGAGGAGACCATGGAGAACCCAAGGACCAAGGCCAACCATGTGCGGAAGCAAATACGGAAGAAGGAAGAAGGGCCAGCAGCTACAGCGGCCGGACATCCGGCCAAGGCCCGGACATCCGGCCTCCACCTACTCAGAGAGCTCTGGAAGCGCCCCGACAGCCCGGACATCCGGCCCCTTCGCCCGGATATCCGGCCCTGCCTATCCAGAGAGCATCTGTTTGGGCCGAACTCAGCCCGGACATCCGGCCAAGGCCCGGACATCCGGCTCTTCTTGAGCCACCGGACATCCAGCCCCCAGCCCGGACATCGGGCGCCTGTTTGCGTACAGTGAATGGGCCAAGGGCCCATGTATCCTCTCCCACTTACCCCTTCGTGGCTAAGGCCTATATATACTCCTCCACCTCCTCCTAGCTAGGGTTAGCATTGTGATAGCTCATATGTGAGATAGAGCCTCGCTCATCCATATGGATCTACGCCTTGAGAGAGACCGCGGCCCCTCTTCGGAGAAGATCCACGTTGGATTCAAGACCCCCTCTTGGGTGGCCCCATCAAGACCTCCTCACAGAGAAGAACTGGTTACCTTTGTATCGTCCTTTGTTGATCGTGAATTTTGTATATCCTCTCGTGTTTCGAGGATCTAGCACATGTGTGATTGTTCTTGTTGGTTTGAGTATTCTCTCGTGTTTTCTCTTGTGTTTCCCCTCGTGTTCTTCGTGTTCTTAGTTGGGATCCGCTCCTTTTGTGAAAGATCGGCCATCTAGGGTTCCACCCTTAATCAACTCCACTAGCCTTTGTCGTGTTGACCAATGGAGAATTCTCTAAGGACTCTCCCACGCCGTCATCCATGTGGGTTTCCTCGTCGGAGGCGCTTGCAAGGATGTTGGCTAAATCTTCAACATTTGAGATTACATGGGTGGTGGGTGGGTTGAAAATTCTAACCTCCCCTGGTTTCTCCCCATATCTGATTGTAAATCTAGTTTTCAGTGTCCAAGATCGCATGCTGCTGAATCCAATCTAATATCTCGTTCAGAAGTGTCTTTTTTTCATCCATGGCCCGATCAAGCACTATGACAACAGGGAGCTTCACCGAGGTCCGATCTGACATGGACCTAGGTTCTTCACCGGGAACTAGGCTAGATGCCTAGGCATTAGGGGTAGTTGTCGGATCCTTATTCAAGATATGGATTGCATCACCCTCCGGCACCTGGACTGACTCCGAGTTTTGGGCCGGCGTCTCATTATGCTTCTTGATCTGGTCTGACATCCAGTTGGAGAAAGCAAGCTCACCGCGATAGTCCACGACATACTCTAGGTTGCCGAATCTAATGATCTGACCCACAGCAAAGTTCTCGCCTAGCCAAGGTGGCCGGCCGGATCTGTGAAGAGGGTGACGCTACCGAAGACAAAGATCTTCCTTAGCAGAAAGTCATACTGCTGCTGACTTGACCGTTGATCTGGAGCTGCGTTGTCCAACTGCTTTGACTACTCAGAGGGACTAGCATGGGCCACCAATGATGGAGTCAGATCCAGCAGACCTCGTGCAGGGTGTCTAGAGTGGGTAGCCTTTGTGCGATGGTAACAAAGACACATATTTTACCCATGTTCGGTCTCTCTCAAAGAAATATTACCCTACGTTCTTTTTTTGATTGTATGGATTGAGGGGGTATAGGTACAGGTTGATATACCATGAGATTGCATGTGTATGAAACTTATTATCTACGGTCTGACCCCTCGGCTTATATGGATACCGGGGTACATAGGGTCCACATAGGTAAGTAGCATCGAAGGATAAATGTGTCGAAGACGACCTCTAAGTCTTGGAGTATGTGCCAAGTCATCGGGAGATATCCACCTTAGCACTCCTGGGCCCTTCGAGTGTGTCCCACCGGTTAATTATCACACGGGTCCTCACCCCGACACAAATGGCTGGGAGCTGACGTGGCAAGCACCCCCTAATCCAGGACACATTCATGCAATTGGGCTCAGTCGACTATGCAGTTCGGCTGGTTTGTGTATGCTCGTTTGCGTGTGTCTTGTGTGTACTGCTTGTGTTAAAGAATATATGTGTAAATTTGCAAGCACATGTTTTCTAAAAAAATATGTTACCCCAAAAGTAGTTTATTGTAAAATCCTCTATAGTTCATTTGGTAAACTGATAAAAATAAAAACATCATGAGAAGTTCACTTCTTTTAAAACGTAGTTTGCCTTGTCTATGCCACGATTGTATACACAAAAAACTAATTTTATAAATAATACTTTTAGTTCACTCGCCTCATTCTCTCGCTCCAGACTCACTAAAAAATGTTGAGAAAAGACAAAACTTGTCGTGTAGTTCACTTCAATTCGTCGCGTACTGCTATTTTCCCAGTCGAGAACTGCAATCTACTACCACAAGTGGAAAAAAATTTGTAGCTCACTGTTCATTTAAAGAAAGTTCTATGTCGGTTTAATTAACTGCATTCAGCCAGATACTATTAGTGGCCATAGTTTAGTTATTCGTTAGATGTCATTTACTGTTGATTTTGGGGTTTGTCAAAGAAATGACGTCCTCATTTCACTATTTTAAAATTTCATCTAACCCATAATGAACTAGAAAGAGTGTTCAACATGAAAAACTTGTGTCTTGTCGATATCTTCTCAACGGTGTGTCGTTTGCATCATTTCTACCAACCAGTCAAAAATTTCATGTAAATACGTCCACTGCACTCAATGGGTGCTGCATCATATTCAAAATTCATTTAAAACCCCATGAGAACTAAAACAGTGTCTGACATGAAAAGGTTCCACCTATTCTATAGCTTTCCAATGGCGTATCGCATGCCTCGTTTCGATGAATGATTAAAAACTCATAACAAAAATAGCACAAAAAATTGCATCATGTTATAGCTTATAGATTGACTATTCATCACCCAGGGTGCATAATAATTTATTATTCACCCGAGGTAATCTTACGACCATTTCATAAATAAATTACATTTCGAATACAAATATTTAAATTAATATCAATTCATCACGTAAAATTTGGCATAAGAAAATAAATATATAGATCATAAGACCAGAAAAAGTGCATTTATGTATATTTTTACATTATGTTTTTATATTTGTAATTTTATGTAACATAAAATATTTTTTATGTTGATTATATATTTTCTTGACGTCTCTTTTTACGTCGAAATAATACAAAATTTATGGAACGTAAAATTACAGTGAATTGATGTTAAAATAGAGGGGGGGGTGAAAAACTATTGCTCACCCAGGGTGACGAATAGTCAATCCCTATACTGGGGGCAGATGGGCTGGGTTGGGCTTCGTGGTGTTTTTTTTGTAAATATCCTCTAGAAAGGCTTTGCACTTGTAGAGTGTTAATATCCATCATTTGGCCAATGTAGATGGTTTTCTAAGAAGGTGTCTAGGATGTTGATTTTGTTAAAGACCGACTATGATACTTACATTGTTAACCTTATTATCTAATATTGTGCTTTACATGTGTATGCTATTTCAAAATTTTGTATAGAGAAATAAGGGAATATTCATTTATAATTTCTGAAGATGTGTTGCCTTAAAAGCTGAAACATCCTTTGGAGTAAAACTATAATTACTAAAATAAATAATATGTGTTATGAAAACTATATAATAATATTTTGGGGAATAGAATTATTAATGCATCTATGATACTATTATTTATATGGTTGTCATTAACAATTCTATCTATAATATGAAACATGAAGTTGGACAAGACCTAATATGTTTACTAAAGAAGGATCTGGAAAATCACTCGCATCGTTAATGTTCTGAGGTCCGATGATTGTGCTAGTCATGGTTTTGTCCCTACTGTTGGCGTGCAAATTTGGGCATGGACATGGAAGTGACTCAATGGTGATGGAGGCACACCAGTGCTCTTCACTAGTGGAGCTCCAATAAGAGGATGGTTCAGGCTATCCGAAGATGAGGTGATGCAGTGCTGGCCATCTCTAGTTATTTCGATTTTTTCATGACCTTTCTTCAACACCCTTCTTTCCCAATAGCAGGGATTGAAGGGTGTGGTGGTAGTGAATAGATGTGGGGTGGCGAGGTCCTCCATGTACTTTCAATGTTTTCCACTGACATGGGTGGGACTTTGTTTCTATCAGAACTCCGGCTAGCAAGAAGGCTCCAACCAGCAGTGAGGTTGTTGTAAAAATTGTTTTGATAAGAAGTCTGCACCCATGATCTTTCCTCTTTACTAGATCAACAAATATCAACGTGTTTGTGTTATGCCCTTGGTGAAGGCGTTGGCCTGAAAATCCGCTTTGGAATGACATCCCAAGTTTGACATTTGGTTGGACCTATCAAAATGTCAGCCTCATTTCTTCTTGAAGAATTAGCGTGCTTTTCATTGAGCCTGATGTTCTTTCTTCGGTGACTTGTCACTAGCAATAGACTATGGTAGATATCAGAGAAGACGATTGTTGTGAGCTAGTTATAGAAGTTAGCTTCGGGTTGTTTTCCTTATTCTTTCTATTTGAAGATTTGTTCGGCATCGGTGCTTGGCTTTGACTAGCTTTGTTCAATCGTTAATATTTCGTTGTGACATTAATCAATATAGAGGCTAGGGGTTATCCTCATTTTTGATAAAATGAATCTTAATTAATATTTAATCATGGAGATAGTATGAACATATAACATATTGTGACGTAAATATTTGTAAACATACTTCTTACCTCTTCTTATACATTTCTAGTCCAAACAAGGGAAAGCTTGAAAATCCACAACCTTTTCCTGAAGCGTATAACCAAGTGAACGAAGTCCAAGAAAAGCTACCGACGAAAAGTTTAAATATCGTCGCAACTTGCATTCTGGATAAACTATAAAGTTAGTTTCAACAATCCAGAAATAGCAACAAAATTGCAGCAAGCAAAGAAACTACATGACATACTTTGCTACGATAGCTCCCTGAGGGGTGTGAAAACTGTTAATAAGGTGAGCTTGAGCTGTTCCTGTCGGGAAGAGTAATCTGTAGTCAAGAATCATCACCTATAACAGAACAACACCAATTATATATGAGTTATAGTTCTTAGAAAAGAGAAGTTTCTTTCGGTAAAGGGCATGTTCTTTCAAATAATATATGGAGGTGATACAAGGTACTGGGCAAGTGCATGGCCTTTGCATAACAGGATGCACACAACTAACACGTCCAATAAAACCAAAAATAATAATATGTTTTACAACAATAATAAACATTCTAGCCTAAGATGGGGTAGAAAAAGAAGTAAATATAGTCTTTTCATATTTGTGATACTTAGAAAGAAAAATCACACCCTCTAAATTAGGAAACACTTAATATAGTAACTTGTATTTTCTAAGATTCTTTAAAAATTAGATCGAGCTATATTCTTCTGCTTAAACAATTTTGACCAATTGATATGCAAAATCTTATTTAGGAGTAACAGGATGCAATGGTCATATACATATCCAATAAGGATTTACAGAGAAGCAACCACACAAAATTAAGCCACACCACAACATAGTAGAAGTTAAGAGGCGTTAAGAAACGCCTTCAAAAGTGTAAGACCATATACAACCACAATGTACAATTCTAACCTGCAGGGCACTCATTTGCTCCCGTCTCCGTCTCGTTGTGACTGCCTCCTTCCCTCTCCTCTCCTCTGGAAGAGTCGTCGCTTGAGGTGGAGATGAGAGGGGATCTTAGAGAGTATGGGTAAGGTATATAGGGCCTTCTTGCCAGTTGTCAACCTTGTGTTGGTTTGTGCCATTATGCCACTATTTCGTGCAATGTTGCTGGGAAGAGCCCCTAATGTCGATATGGAGGAACACGACGGGAATCCTAGGCACCATTGTCGGTGTATTTAGAGAAGCAATGGAGCCTATGATGCCTGGCCGACTGCCTCCGACAATCTATCGCTTCTTCAGTCTAAAGAGCGCCCAAAATCATTCTCTCGGCCACGATGCTGTTTGGGGGTCAGTGTTGCCTCAAGGTAGTGTCTATGGTGATCTTTTATAGGGGCCTCAAGGGATAAAGTGGTCTTGTCCCCAGCCCCACTTAGAGTGGAGCCACCAGGAACCAGCTTTGGACCTGATCATGTTTTTATTTTTGTCTAGGGTATTCTTTATAAAACTCTAGGGCATGTTTGTTATTTTTTTTCTTGTAGGGTCTTGTGTGTAATGCCACCCTTAAAAATAATAAAGCATGTTGGGCCTTCGTGCCCCTCCGTGTGGCAAAGAAAATTCTACATGTGTGCGGCGACAAGGCAAGGTTTGTCTATTATTAGAACGAAACACTAATAAAGAATAGACGACCAAGTTTTTGACCATAAAATATAAAAGAGTGAGGAAGATTCATCCTTGGCTGTCATGAAGAGAATAAAATCGGCTCGTCCTATCAAAGTGAATGGCTTTTAATACATGTAACACTAGAACAAATCATGTGCGTTGCGCAGGGAATTGGTTGCAACATGCTTTGATAATATTTGATCATTTGGAGAATGCATATTTAGACGAATTTCTCACAATAAAGGAGTATTCAGATGAATATTATGTGAACTAAAACTAAAAATACATAAATTTATTGTATTTAATTATTGAGGTGAACATTTTTCATGTAGGTTTGTATGTTGAGGTGGGCTTTTCCTTCCATGTCTCGAAGATGAGGTGGCATGCGTGCATGTTAAGAGTTATATGTTATGGGGAGATATTTATATAGGTATAGATGATTACATCAAGTCACTGGACAGACTATGGACTAACTAGTACTGATATTTTGAAATAGGCATTTTGGCTCATGGGCTCAGATGAGCCCGGGCATGTCCAGTAATTCATTAAAAATAGCGAAAGAATAAACAAAACTAAATATTTTTGTTGTCAAAGATGCCTGAGTGTGTGATTTTCATGCAAAATATGGTGAAGTTTGGACATTTGTCTAGCTCTTACAAAAAATTGATCCCATAAGAAAGTTTGAAATTTTGCACTGTTTGGTGCTTATTTTGTATTTTTTCCCACGAGCTCCTCGAATATCCAAACCTCACAGTATTTGGCACAGACATCACACACTGAATCATCGTGCACCACAAAAAAAATAGATTTTTGAATTTTTTGCTATTTTAAAGGAATTTACTGTTCACCGAGTGCAGATGAACCCGGGCTCACAGGTGGATATTTTTAATATTTGTGCCTTCTAGCTAGTTCTTTCTCATTCTTGACAGTGCTCGCCCATTAGTTATTATTGATTGTTGTAGCCTCAACTGTGGAAGCACTATGTCTTCTCATCTAGAAACATGACCACAAGCATGTACATATGAGTTGTTCCAAGAATTGATGTTGTTCAATATTCTCAAGAAAAAGATGGCGTTGTTTAATAGTGCACACATCTATACCTACTTATAAAGACAAGAGAGCTTCTACTCGTTCGTCACATGTTTTACCAAAAACAAACCTACCTTTTCAGCAATTAACTCACAGTCCACACTTAAGTTACAGTAAAAATGAATCTTTTTGCATTTGTTATGGGAAACCCCTTACCTTTTCTGCAAATTAACACGCGGTCCATCTTTCAGTCACACAAAAGCATTTCTTTTGCATTTTTGCAAGAAAAACCTAATATTTTCTTTACTCAACCTACACTCCATCAAGGATAAATGTTTTTTAAGTAACCATAAATTTTAAAACCCAATTCCAATCTTAGCATGTTACATATCGAATTTGATTAGAAAAATGTTTAGAATATGAATGTAATGTTATTTTTCCTGTTGACTATTTTTAAAATGCTATTTAGGGTGCAACCTTAATCACTAGAAAATGATTCACCTTTCTTTTGTATGGACTTTGAACCGGATTACAAACGAACATGTCACATGCATTGATGTGTGCTGGCCAGCGAGAAGTGAGGGAAAAGAGAGAGACACACATGCATGGGTTGGTCATTAGTGCGAGCGACGTGCTATAATTAATCCGTTATAATCGTTCGGTAGCAATGACAGAAGACGAGCATACATGGGCAGCCTTTGGGCACTATTGTGGCATGTTGTACTTGCACATGTTCTCTCTTTATGCATGTCCCATGATCTAAGATCCGACGTACATACCTTTTCTCAGCGATATCCAAGCGCATACTTACCAACGGACTACACAATTACTTTTGGTAGTGAATGCACAGACAATTTTTATGGGAAGCACATACACTTATAAAATTCATGAACATTAGAAGTACATGAAAATTTATTTTAAAAATATCTGAACAGTTCTTGTGATAGTCATGAACGTTAATATTGGAACCAGTATGTAGGCTCTTAATTTGTGTTCCATCCACTCCGTGTGGCAGTGACACATCTAGGCTTTCTTAAATAGACTTAATTCATAGACGTGGCCTCCTTAGTGTCCAGCGGCACCGTTCAGATGTTGCCTGAGTGTGGCAACAAGTGCAGGCATCAATATGATGATTCAGAATCAAAATTCAATCAAAATGAAAATAGTTTCTTTGATAAAAAATATTTTCTCTCTCATTGCAATGCACGGGCATGTCTGGTAGTAGAATTCTACGTGGGTAGTATTGTCGATGTTGCGCATGTACTGCTACAGTTAGTAACCCTTTTCATATGATCGTTAGTGACTCACAAAAGCCACGCATCAAACCATTCATTAATCTCTAGACCGCGCTATTCGGACACTTTGCGACCTCCAACGTCGTCCATCAAATGTCTACGGACCAGTCCACACATCAAATTCATACAGACTTCAAGACAAGCCCGGAGAATTTTGCAGGAGTCCGGACAGCTGCCCCGTTAGACATCGAAAACCCCGCCCCGCACCAAAGCAAGGTGAAGCGCATTGTTCGATATTTTCGAACTATTTTTGCGTGAAAACCTGCCCTTTCCCCACTGTCTCCGCTCTGATCATCGCCACCACCCACCCTAGTTCCCGCCCAATTCGCAGTCCATTGCCGCAATGGAGCTGGAGGAGGTAGTGACGAAGATGTTTGTAGGTCTGCCAGGCCCAGAGGCGGAGGCCCATCGGTGTTGGCCACTAGAAAGGCTAACATTGTTACATGCAACACCCACCACTACAAATAGAGGAAGAGGGATGATGCTTTGGCGGTGACCAGTCACCTAGCTCCTCATCCAATAAAGCATGCAACTCGACGGGTGCGGGTTTTGAATATGTCGGTCATGCAATCGCCTCTGCCCTGGCCAGCACAGATGATTCCGCCATACTACTTCGTATCCACACAGCTCTATCTGCATCAGCAGCCCCCGCCCAACATCACCACCGACCATTGCATGCCATACTTCATTAACTTAGGAGGGATTAAAATTTCAAGGAGTCCCTATCGCCGACACTTGGCCATTCTTAGACATTGGCTTCAACGCCTGTCGCAGTCTAGGATCTGTGTCCAGGAAACTTCTCCAAGAACTAAGGTTCGAACTCTGGGACCTACGACACGAAGACAACTACGACGGGATTGCGACAGGAACGCTGGCTCTCACTGGAAACTAAGGGGACGCGCAAGCTACCCAGGTTCGGGCCACCGTGCTGGTGTAATACCCTACTCCTGCCTGTGTTTAATTGCATTGTAATGGAGAGCTTGTGGCTCGAGGTACACGTCAGGTGGGTAGAATGGCTCGATCCGCTTACATGGAGGCGGCCCAACCCCTTTTGTAGTGCCTTGGTCCTCTTCCCCAAAAATATGAGTGAGAAAGGGTGGCCACCAGGCGGAAATTCAAAGGGGGACTTGAGACCAGGCTTATCCTCACTAAAGGCAGTCTATGCCTGATAAAGTAGTCTTCATGACATGGTGGTGGGTTCAGCGATGACCTCTGCCCTAGCGTGCCAATCTGCCTTGATCTTCTTTCACCAAAGAGGAAATGCTTTCGGACTTTCTTTGGGGGAGACAAGCGCCGCTGCTCCCTTATCACCAGCACAGAAACTGGGCTTGGTCACGCCTCGCTGTCCTTGTCCTGACAGCAGGACGTCATCCAAGTGACGGGCGTGGAGCCCCGCGGCTGGCGTCGTACGACCTGCCTCGTGCGGCGGCCTCGCGCTGGGAGCCTCGCGAGGCAGCCGAGTGCTTGGTGGCCTCGGCACGGCTCTGCCTGGTGGCAAGGGGGCCTCGTGGGGCCAGCCCCTCGCAAGGCGGCTCCCTGCAGAGCGGCCGAATCAAGGCCACCTATCATGGGCCAGCTCAAGTGTCGCCCGCTAGGCCAGAGGCATATGGGCCATGGTACCCTAGTTCCCACTAGGCCGACAGTAGCCCCCAGGCCCGCGGCATGCACATTCCGCCCATTGGGGGGGGAAGCGACGTGGTGCCCATCGAGCTACCGGGCCCAGAGGCGATGCGTGGCGGCTTCTATGGGGCGTGACGCCCCCACTCCCCACGACACCTCGGTAAACACTGTCCTGGGGATAAAGCCTGCCCATGCTGCAGGCACATCATTTCCCTCTGTACCCATATCGCCCTTCGCCTTGCGTGCGAACAACTTCCTTGTTCCTCTTTCTCTAACTCCCAACCTCGTCCACTTCCATGCCCCGGGAAAGAAGGGGAAGAAGAAAGCTGCCGAGCCGGGGCCGTGGCCCATGCTGCCGAACCCGCGATTCTCAATGAGGAGGGCCTAGACAAGGTGCAGCCGATGACGGCCGGCGTCCACAACAGGAAAGGGGCGACGAAGATCTGGCCAGCGGCGCGCCCCGCGGCTCAGCGAGGGGGCATGACCTTTCCGTTCTTCCTCCACTCCATCTTCGCCGGGTTGGTGCCTCCCTTCTCCGATTTCTTTGACGCTGTGCTCAGGCATTATCAGGACCATGCACTGTGCATCTAGCCGAGCTTGGTCCTGCCACTCTCCGTCTTCGCCTACCTCTGCGAGGCCTTTCTAGCGTGATGCCGTCTGTGGCTTTCCTCCGGAAATTCTTCCGCCTCCGGCTGATGGTGACAGACTAGTTCTTAGGTCGCGTGTCATTCCAGATGGCCACGGGCATGCGGGCGCACATCATCGACATGTAGATTCCTAAGGAGGTTGAAGGCTTCAGAGAGCGCTGGATCTACTTGGATAGTCACCAGTACAACCCCCTTCTCGAAATCCCGGAGGTGCCAGCGGTGCAGAACTCCGGGTGGGAGCACACCGACCCGACCGACGCCGCGCTGGAGCCAGTCATGGTGAGGATGCAGGTGATGCAAGCTGGCGGGCTCACAGTGAGCATGGTTGTTAAGGAGTTCGTGCGTAAGCGCATTGCTCCCCTCTAGAGGCGTGCACGCCCAGTATGGACCCACTATAGCCAGGGCTACTGATGGGGAGCATCCCACCATCATCCCCATGGACTCTACTACAACTCATCAAGCAGCACGTGGACCTATGACAAGAGCTCAAGCACACGCCATGAAAATAAGGTGAACTCACTCCTACTTGAGATTGGTATGGATATGAATGGAACTTGGATGGTACCTCACCAAAATATGCTATGTGTCATTAGGTATGAAGACGAACGCCACCTAGCAGCTAAGGGACAACCCATGGGCATAGGAGAAGGACCCCAAGACCACAAGGAAGAAGAAGGCATCCAACAGGAGCAAAACAACACCTCCACAGCGACCCCGTGCGCACGGGCCCTCCAGACCATGTGCACACGGGCCACCCAGAATGCTTCTATAACCAAGACGTGCACCCCCGTGCAGACGGCCTCCAGACCCCATGCGCACGGGCCCTCGCCGTTGTAGCACCACATGCGCACGGGCATGTACCATGTACACTGGACGCCCATGCCCACGGGCCTCACTTACCCCGTGCGCACGTGACTCCCGGGCTTCAGCTGTGGAAGCCCTGTCTTGACTCCCAAGTCATCCCATTCCTCCCTTAGGATATATATTTCAGGTCTAAGACATTTTTTAGGGTCAGCAAAGTATATGTGAGACATTCATAGAGCTTTGCTCCTTCTACCACTCCTCTTGGAGATCAAGACCTCTTGTGAGAGGATCCCAAGTGGATATCAAGACCTTCTCTTCGAGAAGACTATCATCAAGACCTCACCTCCTTAGGAGTGGGAAGAACCCTACCTTTGTGCTTGTTTGCTTGGATTGTTCTTGTATTCTTGTGGATCTCAACTATGATATTCCAGTGGATGTGTGATTGGGGTTTGTTTCAGTGAATTGCCTCTTTGTGCTCTTGTGTTCATCCCTTCCCCCCTCCAAGTGTGAAAAGATCTCCACTTAGGGTTCCACCATACAACATCTTGGTATCATGAGCCATGGTTGATTCACATCTCGGAGTCCCTACCCCTATATTCTAGCCTAATTTTGTTGTTTTTTGTCCCCATTCGAAAATCCCCACAAAAATATCCCTAAATATTTTCATGCAGTTTGTTGGATCTTGTGAGATTTTGTTGATTTGGTCCACGAATTTCGTGTTTGACAAGTGGATCTACCCCTTACCACCATCCGCATCCACCCCACCACCAATTTTGGCCAATTTTTGGTGATCCTCCACGGATCAGGCTGCGTTCTTGTGCAGCCAGAGCACCCCCTGCGCACAGGCACAACTTCCCCGTGCGCATGAACCATCCAGTATAGCTTGTCCATAGCCCCTTTTGCCTCTTTTTCCATCTTAGCACCACCATTTGACTTCCGTATTTCATCCCTTTGGTGTTTGAGATTTTGGGTTGAGGTTCACCGTATCCTAAGGTGTTTCGGCTACTTAGGGACGGTTCGACTTCGACATCACCGCCACTCATCATCGGCCCGGTCTCGACATCGACAGCAACCACTTCATTTCATACTAACCATAAGCAAGGACGGTAACCTGGATGACATCTTGTACTCATACCTTGCCATTACATTCGATAGCCTCGAGCCATTTTGCATCACTTACCCATCGAGACTAGCGAGTTGAGTATTGTCGGGCCACGCTATTTGTGCAACTTTAGTGATACGTCTCTCCCATGCATATCATACTTGTTGTCTCATATTTCTGGCTCGAATATCAAGCATTGTGGCATAGTCAAAAAAAGGAAGAAGATTTTACGCAAAAGAAGAGAAACAAAGAGCTTGTACGGGATAGCATTGACCTATTTTGCATAGTTCCATCATCTTGGTCAATACATACATAAGCATACTTGGGATTGTAGATGGCCCGTTTCTCTCATAGGTTGGTGCACAAGCGCATCTAGCCCATTTGTGAAATCGAGCTAGTGTGTCTGTAGTATCCCTACAACAAGAGCATCTTCCGTGGTTACACATTTTGAGCTCACTCCTTGGTTTTGCGGATCCATTTATCTTTCGTGTGTGTGTTTCTAGTGATATCCCTGGGTTTGATCTATTTGTCTTACTTGCAATTTGTGCATCTCTTCAACATTATCAATATCTTGGCTAACAATTGCTTGAATTTTGTGCCACTCATCCTAACCAGGCAACTCCATAAGCCATTACTTGTAGGTGTGAGAAAAGAAAACCCAGTACCATTCTCCTATTATAGCATTCAGTTGAGTGATACTCGATACATCCTCAATCTTCGGAAAAGGTAACTTTGGTATTGTTCTCTCATTTTCCTACTCACCGCCACTTGGTTATGATGGATATGCCAAGGGACTACATCACCAAAAATCACCGCCACTCTTCGAGGATCAAGATGATGAATGCGACTACATCACCAAAAGTCACTTCTTCATCGCCCAATGAGCCCTCCATCAAGAAAGTGAATCTTTGGGTGACCGCATAGAGCAACTCCCCACCGACCTATGCCAATCGGAAGCAAGAAACCGGGATTACCTCGATGCTAAGCTCACCACACAAATGGAAGAATTCCGCAACATGATCATGAGCCGCACATCTTCCACCACCTCTTCGTCAAGACTACACCACTCAATCGCCACTCTTTGGCCTACTCTTCTTCTGGTGCAAGTCCTCCTCGAGCTTGTTCTCCTCCACGCACCAACACTCAAGATCGCCAATCTCAAGAAAATCCATTCCATGGCATTGCTTTGCAAGACCGAGTCTAAGCACATGAAAGAGTGAGACACCAAGAACAAGACGTTGTGGACCAAGAGCAACCTCCAGAACCGTAACGTCAAGCACCTCAAGACGGTGATGCGATTTGACAAGAAACAAAAACGCCATGATGAACACGCCCTCAAAGCGCAACATGCACTCCACGAGGCCACTAGAGCCGTCGCCGATGCAACCGCCAAGTGCGTGAAAAAGAAGAAGCACTTCTCCAAGAATGACAATATGAAGCCACTCGCCATGAGGAGCTAAAAGAGAGAAGGAACCGGGCACACATGGCTCGTCCTAATCGGTAAGTCCATCAAGAGGAGCGTGAAATTGAAGACCTTCTTCCACGCCAAGTCCGACATCACCATTGTCCACATGATGAAGAACAACGCTATGGCAAGCTCAAGTTCACCATGCCTAAGTTCTCCAGAAACAACGACCCCGAGGAGTATCTCTCATGGGCATTGAGGGTCGACAAGATATTCTATCTTCACAGTTACGAAGAGGAGAGGAAAATCGCCATGGCCTCCCTCGAGTTTCAAGACCACATCCTCATTTGGTGGGAACAAGTGATCGAGCGACACCGACAGAGAGGCTAACCACCCATCATGACTTGGACACAGATGAAGGATTTCATGAGAGCTCGCTTCGTGCCTACATACTACACTCGCGATCTTTTTAAGAAGTTGCAACTCGAATACTACCAAGAAATGGAGATTGCCATGATACAGGCCAATGTCAAGGAAGATGACGAGCAAACTATGGCACTCGTCTTGAACGGACTCAATCACCCAATAAAGAAGATTACCGACTTCCAACCTTACTCCAACCTCCTCGAGCTAGTTCACCAAGCAACCAAGGCCGAGCGACAAGTACAAGATGATTCCGAATATGCCAGGTACTCTACCAAGACATACGGCTCTACACTCAAGCTTCCACAACTACAACACCTCCTACCTCGACTAGAGCATCTCCATGCAACGGCGACAAGTCAAGTTACAAGAAACTTCGACATCTTCAAGTCGTCCTCCTACTACAAGCAACTTGAAGTCAAGAGCTTCATCATCATCTACTCCAACGGATGAGACCGTCAAGACAATTTCCATCATATGCTTCACATGTCAAGGCAAAGGCCACAAGAAATTTGATTCGAATGCCCCCCTCATTGCATCATGATCGCCAAGGACGACGGCACCTATGACTCGATGAGTGAAGAAGAAATGGAAGCCCTTGAGCAAGTGGCCATGCACCTGCTCGTGAATGAAGATGAAGATGACCAAGTCTTTTGTGGCAATGATTCGAGCCCCGCTCTCATTGTCTCCAAGGTCTTACGCTTCAACACCAACAAGACAAAGACCAACGTTGCCACATCTTCCACACCAAAGCGGGCATCAATGGACGTTCCGCGAAGGTCATCATCGATAGAGGAAGTTGCCACAATTTGGCAAGTGAAGAGCTATGCTCCAAGCTACAATTGGTCAAAATGAAGCATCCTCGCCCCAACAAGGTCCAATGGCTTAGCGACTCCGGTACCATTCAGGTGGAGCACACCGTACAAGTTTCCTTAAAGATCGGCACATATGAAGACACCTTGGAGTGCGATGTGGTTCCTATGTCCGTGTGCCATCTCCTCTTAGGAAGACCTTGGCAATTCAACCGTGGCGTCATTCACAATGGGTGAACCAACCACTATAGCTTCAAGATGAAGGGAAAGGAGTACGTGCTACGACCTATGTCGCCAAGTCAAGTGATCGCCGACAAACAAGCATCCACCCATCATGGAGAGAATAGTGACAGAGTGAACCACCAAAGCAAGAGTGAGCGCCACAAACCAAAAATGAGTGCCTCCACGATGAGCCACAAGAAAAACTTAGTGCTTTTAGCTACGAAAAGAGACATGATAGAAGTGTCTGAGAACCCATCTAGTGTCACACACTATGTACTAGTGTGCAAGACGAAGCAGCAAGGACTGACACCTCTAATCATCTACCTCTAGTGTTGTCTAATCTTCTGCAGGAAATTGCGGACGTATTTCCCGATGAGCTACCTCCGTGTCTTCCTCCTCTACGTGGCATCAAGCACCGCATCGACCTCATCCTCGGTGTACCCCTACTGAATAAGGTTGCATACCGCGTCAACCCCGTAGAAACTAAGGAGATACAAAGGCAAGTAAAACACCTCTTTGACAATGGACATATACGTGAAAGCTTGAGCCCGTGTGCCATTCCAGTTATGCTTGTGCCTAGGAAAGATGGTAGTTTTCGCATGAGTTCTGACTATCGTCCCATGAATGCTATCACCGTTCTCTACAGGCATCCCATTCCACGCATTGACGAGATGCTAGATGAGCTTAGCGGCGCCACCATTTTCTCAAAAGTTGATCTTAAAAGTGGCTATTACCAAATTCACATATAACAAGGTGATGAGTGGAAAAAATATTTTAAAACTAAATTTGGCTTGTACGAGTGGTTATTTATGCCTATGGGTTTATCGGACGCCCCCGACACTTTCATGTGTGTGATGCACTATGTTCTTCAAAAATACAGTGGCATATGTGTTGTGGTCTGCTTTAACGATATCCTTGTGTTTAGTGAATCGTTATCATGTCACCCATCTTAGGGACGTTTTGCAAGTTCTTAGAAACGAGCGTATTTATGCTAACATGGAGAAATGGATTTTTGGTGTTGACAAGCTTGTTTTCTTGGGCTTTGTTGTGTCTTCTAAGGGTGTTCATGTTGATGAGTCTAAAACTGAAGCAATTAAAACTTGGTCACAACCCACAAATTTCCAACAAATGCGTAGTTTCCTTGGTCCCGCCGACTTCTACCGTCACTTTGTTAAGGACTTTAGCACCATTGCATCACCATTGCATGCCTTGAGTAAGAAGAATGCACCCTTTGTTTGGGGACCCTCTCAATCTACCGCATTTGACGAGCTTAATTCTTTGCTTACACATGCTCCAATTCTTGCATTGCCTAATTTTGACAGAACTTTTGAGGTCCATTGTGATGCTAGTGGAAATGGTATTGGTGGAGTTTTGATGCAAGAAAAGCGGCCCATTGCATATTTTTGCGAAGAACTTTCCGGTGCCCAACTTAACTATCCCATATATGACAAAGAATTATATGCTTTAGTGTGAGTATTGCATGTTTTGGAGCATTATCTTCGCCCACATGAATTTGTCATACATACTGATCATGAGACGCTTAAATACCTTCAAGGTCAAACAAAGTTGAAAAAATGTCATGCTAAATGGAGTGAATTTATTAAATATTTTCCTTATGTGATCAAGTACGTTAAGGGTAAAGAGAATGTTGTGGTGGATGCTCTTTCCCGCAAGTGCATGTTAGTTACTCACCTTGAATTGAATGTTATCGGCTTTGAGCATGTG
Source organism: Triticum aestivum (assembly GCF_018294505.1). Classification (NCBI taxonomy): domain Eukaryota; kingdom Viridiplantae; phylum Streptophyta; class Magnoliopsida; order Poales; family Poaceae; genus Triticum; species Triticum aestivum. The sequence goes on from NC_057796.1 coordinate 181,656,356, forward strand.
AAAGATCTATATGCACGTGATCCTTCGTTTGCGATTCCTTATGCCAAATGTCTTGCTAACACTTGTTGGGAGTATTACCTTAAGGACGATTATCTTATGCGCGCTAACAAACTTTGTGTACCCGAATCTTCTCTTCGTTTGTTACTTCTGCAAGAGGCTCACGACGGCGGACTTATGGGACATTTCAGGCATGACAAGACCTTTGCCACACTCTCCTTCAAGTACTTTTGGCCAAAGATGTTTTGTGATGTTGCACGCTTCACCAATCGGTGCTCTACATGCCGCAAAGCTAAGTCAAAAGCTCAATCTCATGGTTTAAATATGCCCCTTCCCGTTCCGTATCAACTATGGGAAGATATTGGCATGGATTTTGTGCTTGGATTACCTAGGACTCAAAATGGAAGGGATTCAATATTTGTTGTTGTGGGCCGATTCTCTAAAATGGCACATTTCATCCCATGCAATAAGATAGACGATGCTTCACATGTTCCAAATCTCTTTTGTAGGGAAATCCTGAGGTTACACGGAGTGCCAAGGACGATTGTGTCGGACCGCGATGTCAACTTCCTAAGCTACTTTTGGAACATACTATGCGCCAAGCTCGGCATCAAGCTACTATTCTCGACAGCCTATCATCCCCAAACTGATCGACAAACGGAAGTAACCAACCGGACGCTATCTACTCTCCTACGCGTGTTGATCAAGAAGAACATCAAGGAGTGTGCGCAATGCTTACCCATTGCTGAGTACGCCTACAATCACGCAAGACACTCTACTAGCGACAGGCCCCCCTTCGAGGTTGTCTACGGCGTCAACCTTTTCTCTCCCTTGGACATCCTTCCTTTACCACTCCAAGAATGCGCAAATATGGACGCAAGTGCAAGAGCATGTTATCTCAAGAAGATGCATGAAGATACAAGGTCTACGTTTGAGCGTCAAGTACACCGCCTCGCCACCAAGCTCAATATCAACAAGACTCCCATGGTGTTCAAACCGGCGATCTAGTATGGCTACACCCTCGCAAGGACCGCTTCCCCAACGAGTGCAAGTCCAAGCTACTACCGCGAGCCGATGGACCTTTCAAAGTGCTAGTCTGTTACATTGACAACGCCTACGAGATCGACATCCCACGGGACAAGTACAATGTAAGTGACATCTTCAATGTCAAGGACTTGGCACCCTGCCATGGTGATGAAGATCACGATCCAAGGACGGATCTCTCCCAAGGAGGGAGATGATGCAGAGCATCCCTCCATCATCCCCATGGACTCTAGTACAACTCATCAAGCACCACGTGGACCTATGACAAGAGCTTGATAACGCGCCATTGAAACCGAGGTGAACTTAATCCTACTTGAGTTCGATATGGATATGAATGGAACTTGGAGGCTACCTCACCAAAACATGCTATGTGTCATTACATACGAAGACGAACGCCACCTCGCAGCGAAGGGACATCCCATTGGCATAGGAGAAGGGCCCCAAGACCACAAGGAAGAAGAAGGCATCCAACAAGAGCAAAACAACACCTCCCAGGCGACCTCATGCACACGACTCTTCCAGACCCCGTGCCCACGGGCCACCCAGAAGGCTTCTGTAACCGAGATGTGCACCCCATGCGCACGACCTCCAGAGCCGATGCGGACTAGCCCTCACCACTGTAGCAACCGGTGCGCACGGGACCCCCGTGCGCACGGGCCTCGCACGGGCCTCACTTATCCCGTGCGCGCGGGCCTCCCAGGCTTCCGTCGTGGACGCCCTGTCTTGCCTCCCAAGTCGTTCCCTTCCTCCCTTTAGCTATATATTTTGGGTCTAAGACATTTGTTAGGGTTAGCAAAGTATATATGAGACATTGATAGAGCTTTGCTCCTTCTACCACTCCTCTTGGAGATCAAGACCTCTTAGGAGAGGATCCCAAGTGGATATCAATACTTCCTCTTCGAGAAGACTATCATCAAGACCTCACCTCCTTAGGAGTGGGAAGAACCTTACCTTTATGCTTGTTTCCTTGGATTGTTCTTGTATTCTTGTGGATCTCAACTATGCTATTCTAGTGGATGTGTGATTGGGTTATGTTTGAGCGAAATGCCTCTTTGTGTTCCTGTGTTCATCCCTTTCCCCCCTCCAAGTGTGAAAATATCTCCACATAGGGTTCCACCCTACAATAGCGACACCATGTGGCTGAGCGCCGATAGCCATGCCCTAGAGGTGGTGGAGGGGCTGGCAAGAGTTCTCCTTGCAGCGAGAACGCCGTTCCCGCCGCCAGAGGCGGGCCCGATCTATTGCTTTAGAAACTGGGAGGACGCGTGAGCCGACATGCCGTGGTTCGATCAGGGGGGGCTGGTGCCAGCGGGTCATGAGGGATCCCGTGACAATCCGATCCAAGTGATGAGGCTTCCCGGCGGCAACAACTTCACAGGTGCAATAGCCGCAGCGATGCCCGAAGCGAGGCGAGAGAACCCTCGCTGACAGCTGGGGCCTGCAGCGGCGGCGGTAGCGATGTTGGGGGGGTCAGGGTCGGGCCCCTACGGTCCGCGCCTCCGGAGGAGGAGGCCATTGGCGTGGGAAGCCCCATGCCTGGTAGGGCAATCCAGCCCACTAAAGCCTTGGGTGGGAGCCTAGGCGGGCGTCTCGGAGGGGCCTCGGGAGGAGGCCCCAGCGAGCCTCGAGGAAGTAGCAGCAGCCGACCAGGAGGAAAGCTAAGGAAGAGGCGGTGTGTCCCTAGAGACGAGTAAGTCTCCTTACCTTGCACGCTCTTTGCGTCAACCACTTCGTCTTGCTTGGCTTGGCCTAACCCCTTGTTTTGTAGAAGGGGCTCCCTGTCGAAGAAGAAGGAGGGAACCTGGGACGAGGACGCTGCAGGGACGACCGGGGCCCAACGGGAGCTGGGGCGGTCGACACAGCAGCACCCCCGCCGTACCCTGTGGAGCATGGCAAAGTCCTCGAGGAGGAACCTGCAGACTCCGCCCAGCCGCCCGAGGAAGTCGTTCCTCCTGCTAGAGGAGGGGTGCCTCCTGAAGAGGTCCGCGCCGGGGTGGAGGTAGGCACCGGCGCGGCGGCCACCACATGCCCTGAACGGCCAAACGGTCAGCAGGTGCAGAAGTTTGGGTGGGGTCAAGGTGGATCTTGGCCGCCCAAAGGGGAACGAGGCCCCCTCCGGCAGAGACCTGGATGGATCTAACGACGCAATATCCCCCGGGCCCTCAGAGCCATCGAGGGTGGAGGTGGAAGGACCGGACGCACCCTCGGCCTTGGTCCCGGTGAGCCACAACGTCTTGCTACGGAGCGGGAGTCTGTGCCACGCCCAGTCGGCCCTCTGCTCTCTGGAGTCTGACCTCATCACCTATGAAGAGAGCCTCCGCCTGGAGCGGGAGCGCCTCGCGGGAGGCTGGCGGCGACTAGACGTGGTCGTCAACTGGGCAGCCGCCAAGCCGAGGCAGCAAGGAGGGAAAGTGAGGAGGCCACTCGTAAGACCCAGGATCTCCTTGACAGGGCGATCCGGGACACGGAAGAGGCTGCCTGGCGCCTTGAGGAAGCGACGTCAGCAGAGGAGGCCTCCGCAGAACGTGCACGGCTCGTGAGGCTCAACTCACTCCCTGCAAGGCGGCGGTCGCCCGGCGCAAGAGTAGGGAGGCGGCCCTCGAGCTGGACATGGAGGTCCGGGAGCGTGAGCTTCTGCGGACCATCATCGAGTAGGAGAGGGAGCGAGAGCAGCTAGTTGGAGAACCTGTACCGCACCATGGTGGCCAACGAGGCCTCCTACAAGGAACGCCTCGCGAAAGCGAACACCACGCTCGAAGAGAAGGCTGCGAAGTACAAATTGGAGATCGACAAGTAGGCCCAGGATGAGGTCACGCGGAAGGCCAAGGCCCTTGCTGATAGCTATTCCAATAACCTGGAGAAGCAGGAGGACGAAAAGGACGAAGAGGCGGGGTGCCGAAATTGCAAAACTCAAGCGGCAGCTCGTGGTGTCGGAGACCAAGAGGCGGAGGGTGGCGGGGCACCACGCCACGACCCGCCAGGAGTTGGAAGACCTCCTGGCTCAGGTGAGCGAGGTTAGTGATGAGGCACGGAGGGTCCGCGACAAGAGTGCGTGGAGGCGCAGGGAGCAACTCCAATGCTCCAAGATGTTCCGCGAGCTCAACGAGCGCGCCTGCAGCGCCGTGGCCACTTTTTCGGTCGAGGGGGTGGAGTACCCTTTGGAAATCGACGACACCAGCTACTTGGCCTTCTTCACAAGGCTCGTGGAGCGGCTGGAGGTGACCTCCGCCTGGTGGGTGAGATTTGCAACGTTGAGTGCCGCGACCTTCTGCTCCAGGCGTCGACCCGCGTCTTCAGCAATCTGCTGCGCGTCGATGATGATTTCGAATTTGACCGGGTGCTATCTCCCATCATCGAGGAGCTTTGAGGCGAGCTCGCGAGGGTGATGGAGGACCATGTGGTGAGTCTACTGGAGCAGTCCGCACCTGTCAGAGAAGGGTCTGGCGAAGACGACAACACTGTCGTCAATGAAGCTGACAGTGGCTCTGTCGCCTGATCCCCCCCACTCTCGTTCCTGCCATAGAGTAGATGCGGCCCCGTCTGGGCGTGAAGACATTTGCACGACAATTCTGCTCTAAGTACTCGATGCTTAATGTGTGTTTTTATTTTCCTGTGAAGGCCTTTACTTCCCTTTTTACATTACCTTCATGCCCTGTGTTTCTGGGACACAGCCCCCAAGGCGGCTACAACCATCGCTGGTATGCCGAGAGCGTGCGCTCAGCAAGGCCAGAGGGTGTAGGACTCTTAGGTCTGGTAGGTGTCCCTAAGGCGCGATGCTCAGGGTCCCCCCCTTGATGCACAAGCGGCTCATGTCAGGGAAGTCAGGATGCCATGAGAGAGACAAACGAGAGGGAGATAACCCCAGGGATGCTTTAGACTTAGCTCCTTTGAGGCATGCAACTTGGAGCGAGTCCCCAGTATGGCGGTGCTCATGAGGTGTAGCCCCTTGTGAAGCCTTCTTCCCGCAGGGCACCACTCGCGAGGCCTCCCGAAGGGGGCTCCTGAGGACTTCGATATCCTGCACTAGGGGAATATCCAAGTTTTCACAAGTAGTGCAGCAGGGCGCGCTCGCCTCTAGGTGTTACACGAGGAGACAGAAGCACCAAGGACCTGGTGAGCTGACGTACATGCAAGTAGGCCCGCGAGCCAGATCTCTGTCGCTTGGATTTTGAAGTGTTGCTAGGACTGACCCGAGCACATACACCGTGCCCAGCCCCCACTTGTGTGACATACACGGGGGAGATTACGAGCGCGCGCCCCTACCGAGGTACACTCAGCTGCAAGCACGCAGGATTATGAAGGAAATAGGCTTTACTGATGCATGAAGGAGGTTCGTTACATAACAGGAAGATACATGCTGTCGTGTTCGACACGGGTCAGCTTGAGGATCTGACGGCCGAGGGGCCCTCAAGTAAGTAGGTTGCCAGTGCTGATCATGGGGCTTCCATGAGAGTGGGAAGGAGCTCCCGCGTGTCGATGGCAGCACTGGTAGAGTGAGCTCTGGAGCGTGTACAACTCCATGTCACTCATATCCGTAGGGGCACGGACAGAACTTAAGGTGATGGTGGGTGTTCCATGTGTAATGTACTAGAACACCCTCCTTTGTCAGGGAGTCGGTGTTAACCATTGCGATGCGGGGCTCCAGGCTCATGCGCATCAGCCTCGCGAAGGTGGCTGCGGCACCCTTCAGGTCAAAAGGCATACGCATGAGCCAAGACGAGCCCGCGATCTAGTGGATCCATGGAGGAGGGAAGGGACTCGCGGGGCCATCCTGGTTGAGGGCGAAAAAGTCGACGCACATGCGCTCACTACTGCGTAGCTTGGTGAAGGGGGTGGGGCTGATGGTCCACTCAGGGAGGTTAGCTTCATAGGTGATTCCAGCCTCCAAGAGCTTGTTCACCTCCTGGGTGACGATTTCATGCTTCTCGAGCACATAATACCTTTACTTGTGCTTCACGGGCCGCGTGCTTTGGCACGCGACTGAGTGGTTCTAGGCCACCTTCCTCGGTAGACTGGGCATGGCTGATGCTGTCCAAGCCAATGCATGCGGGCTTGCCCAGAGGAAGGTGACGAGCGCGCCTTCCTATTTGGGGGAAGGCCCTCCGCTGGCTGCGAGGGAGGGGGCTGCTTGGCCGCCATCTAGCGATACCTTCTTGGACTCGGCCCGCTCCTGAGAGAGCAGGGGCTTCTTCTTCACGGGCGCCTCCTTCAAGGCCCGGGCACGTCCTCATCGGCCCAATACGCGGTGGAGGCGGCCCTGTAGGCGTGCTCGAGGGTGTGCATCACGTCCTTCTCGTCACAGCGGATGGTGAGGGTAGCACTGCAGCCGGGCATCTTGACGAGGCCGTAGGCATGGTGGGTCATGGCATGAATTTGGAGAGCGCCGCGTAGCCCAAGATGGCATTGTAGGGCAGGCTGATGTGAGCCACATCCATACGATAGTTCTTGCGGGTGCCGTAGGTGACGGGAAGGCGCACCTGCCCCAAGGGGACAGTGGAGCCATCGATGACGCCCGAGAAGGGACTGGTGGGCATCAGGCGCTCGTAGGGCACTTGGAGCGTCTCGACGGTCTTCACAGAGATTTGTTGAGTCCCGCACCACCGTCACTGAGCATCTTGGTGACGACCACATTACTGATGGTACGCGCACACAACAGGGGAACGGCCCCCACAGCCTTCGTCCACTTGGGGTGGTCGCTGGCATGGAAGGCGATGGGGAACTCAGACCACTTGACGCGGCTAGCGGACTCGAGCGCCGGGAGGGCCACGTTCACTTCCCGAGAGAACTGCTTGAAGTGGCGGTTGGACGGGGGGCCTGGGCTCCGCCGTGGATGCAGGACACCCTGTGGGGCTCTTGCTAACAGCCAGCATTCTCAGCGGGAGGGCAGTCATTGGCGCGTGGTGGGGCGGTGTTGGCTTGCGGGTCAACCTAGCACAGCTGGTTCTGCCAGCCTTGACAACTGTTGTTGCCGGCGCTGTTGTTGTTACTGTTGTCGCCCCAGCCACCACCTCCGTTGCCGCCACCACGGACCTTGCCGCGCTCCTTGCGGCTGCCGCGGTACTCGGTGCGGCCCTCATGAAGCAGCTTGAGCTCATGGCAGTCTCAGTGTTGTGGGAGTTCATGTTGTGGTAGGTGCAAAAAGGACGGTCTTCCTTCTTGGCCTCGCCGCGGTCGTAGCCGCTCTTGTATTCCGGCTCCGTCGTGAGCACAACAGGGCCCTTGCGCTGGGCGTCCTTGCCCTTCGTCGTGCCAGGCTCATCGTTAGGGTCATTGTGGAGGAAAAGGTGCCCTTCTTTGTCCTTTGCATAACGGTCGGCGAGGACGAACAACTCTGTTGCGGAGTCGAGCTCGTCCCTGATGGAGAGCTTCTCGCACATCTTCCCATCCGTGACACTGTTGGTGAGGAAGAGACAATCGTGACGTCGGAAGCCTTTAGGATCCTATTGAGCACCTGGCTGAGGCACTGGATGAACGTGCGCAGGGGTTCGCCTAGGCACTGCCACACAGCCGCGGGTCATTGAGCATGAGGGGGCGGTTGCTCATGCCCGTGAAGTTGGCGACAAACTGCTTGCACAAGTCCTCCCACGAAGAGATGGACGCCTCAGGGAGGTTCATGAGCCACGAGTGTGCGGCGTTCTTGAGGGCCATGGGGAACCAGTTCGCTATGAACCGATCATCCCCCTTCACGGCATGGAGGGTGATGGTGTAAAGCAACAGAAACCCAATGGGGCAGGTGCTGCCGTCGTAGTAGGGAGGGAGGTTTGGCCTGAACTTGTCCGACCACACCACATGGCGCAACTCGGGGGCGAGGGCCAGGTAGCCCCCGGTGGTGATGACACCTCCATCGAGGGTCATGCGGTTTTGGCGCTTAGCCATGGAAACGTCATGGAGGACGCGGTTCTGGCGGTTGTGCGCCTTCTCGAGGATCACACGCACCTCCAGAGGCGCGCGGCGAATGATCTGGCAGCTGTCACCGTCACCGGCCGACGCGAACGACCTGTGAGACAGCTCCGGAGTGCACGCCGCAGGACGCCTCTCGATCGCGTCACGGGGCAGGGGAGGAGGAGGAGGCACGTCACACCCAACCGGTTGTTGAGGGATGATGCAGCAGGCAAGGAGCGGGAGGGCGCCTGGCCATCACACGCGGCATTGACGAGCTCGGTGATGCGCCCGAGCCAGGTGTCATAGCCGTCCTCGATGGGGCGATAGCGCAGCAGCTCATGTGCCATGAGCAGCACAGCGTGTGTAGTGAGAGGGTTGTGATGCGCGAGCGAGGAGGCGATGGCAGAGCGGCCACACACCTTCTTGTTCACCGACGGGTGGACGGAGAAAGCAACTCGCTCCCCAACAGGCCTAGTGGCGGCGTGAGGGTGCCGCCCAGGGGCACCTCGGGCAGTGGGCACCGCATGGACCATGGCGACAGCTCGGTGAGAGACACGCTCCTGACGAGCGGCGGCTTCGTCCATGTTGGCGTTGACGTCGAGGTCGAAATTGCGAAGACGGCAAGTCCCCCTACCTGGCACACCAAATATCCGAGTCTAGGATCTGTGTCCAAGAAACTTCTCCAAGAACTAAGGTTCGTACTTTGGGAGGCTTTGCTTGGCGACCTATGACACGACGACAACTATGGAGGGATTACGACAGGCACACTGGCTCTCACCAAACACGAAGGGGACGAGCGAGCACCCAGGTCCGGGCCACCGTGCTGGTGTAATACCCTACTCCTACCTGTGTTGAATTGCTCTGTAATGGAGAGCTTGTGGCTCGAGGTACACGAGAGGTGGGGAGAATAGCTCAATCCCCTTACATGGAGGTGGCCCTGCCCCTTTTGTAGTACCTTGGTATGAGCGGGAAAGGTTGGCCATAGGGCGGAAATTCAAAGGGGGGTAGGAGCCTAGGCTTATCCTAACTAAAGCCGGTCTCCGCCTGATAAAGTAGTCTTCATGACACACTGGTGGGCTCGGCAATGACTTCTCCCTGGCATGCCGATCCGCCCTGATCTTCTTTCTGCTTTGAGACTTGCTTTGGAGGAGACAGGCACCACTGCTCCCTTATAACCAGAATCGAAACTGGGCTTGGTCACGCCCCGCCGTCCTTGTCCTGACAGCGGGACGTCATCCACATGATGGGTGTAGAGCCCCGCGACTGGCATCGTACGACCTGCCTCGTGAGGGGAGCCTCGCGAGGCAGCCGAGTGCTTGGTGGTGTCTGTAGGGCTCTGCCTGGCGGCAAGGGAGCCTCGCTAGGCCAGCCCCTCGCGAGGCGCCTCCCTGCGGACCGGCCGAAGCAAGGCTGCGTGCCATGGGACGGCCCAAGTGTCGTCCAGTGGGCCAGACACAGATGATCCATGGTACCCTAGTTCCCACTGGGCCAACAACGCCCATTGGTGCCTCATCTTTGTTTGCGTGAATGTCTCAGGCGAGCTAGACGATGGATGATGAGGAGTCGATCGTGAATATGGTCCACGATTGCAGCAGCTATGAAAATGAAGAAGTGGATGATTTCTAGATGGAGGTGGACACCCAGCTGACGCACACTCAGATGTTGGACGACCAGTGATCATAGGTCCAACCATCACAGACCTAGCCAACACAAACCCAACATCACAACAATGACCACCTAGAAGGTGATCTTGATGACATGTGGGCGGTGGGTGCAGATCCAAAGAAGAAAAAAGGAGAAATTTAAAAAATGAAGGAGGTTTAATGTTTGGTTGATGCATGGTTTCCCACAAGAATTGATCTAATCATGGCTCAGAGCAAAAGGGAACTACCTTTTGGAAAATAGTGCACGGTTGGTTCGATGATCACAAGCATTTTGATCTGTATCAACGACGATGTTCCGTGAGCGTAACTCGAAGTCACCACTAATCAATGGTACAACATTCAAGAGGCCACATGCAAGTATTGTGGCTATTACGAACGATTGCAAGTCTGATGGCTAAGTGGTGCGACATTCCAAGAGAACATAAGTTTTTTTGCTCTATTTGTTAGGCATTTGGTCTGATATGCTCTAGGTGTAGTCATTTGGCCAAATACGTAACTAGATCATGCCTTTTCTTTATATCCTGGTTGTGCACTCCCATTGTTCTTAAATGCAGAGAGAAGCACTTCATATTCATTCATTGTTGGATTAAGTTGAATGTGCACCACAAGTGGCTCAATGTCATGGCCAAATCCATTAAGACCGCTCCCATGTCCAGTGTAGGTGAAGATAGTGAACCAACAAAATGCCTTTGCTCCAGCCAAAAGGATGGCTAGGAACCGAGGGAGAAATTCAGAGGAGTAGAAGGTCAAGTGGGAAGGTGCAACCACCAATATGATGTAGAGCTTTGAGGAAATCCTAGCGAAAAATAGGAGTGCATCAAGTGCAATGACATGAAGGGGAGAAAGAACGACAAGAGTTTTTACATGTTCATCATGGTGCAACATATATTGATCAATCTCAAAGAAAAGAAGGTTGAGCTCCTGGATGATTTGGAGGACACCAAGGTGTTAGTATGAGATATCTGACTTGGATCCCGATGCGCTGAACATCGTGCGAGCCTACCATGCTAGGATGTTGAAGTGCTTGATGGCCGATTTGGAGGACTCAGCTGGTGAGAAGGAGACACACACACAGTGAGGAATTTGGCACAACAACTAGTTTGGGAGGCAAAAAATGTTTTTTTTTGCACGGACAGCCGGACTAGCAACTTTTTGTCTCGGCTACAAACTTTATGAAATCCAACATCCAATGCATTTTAGTTGTTATTGCATATGTTTGCACTTCATATAAATTTCTATTGATCTACATATGCAGGACAAATGGAGGAGGTTAGATCTGGAGTGGACATTTGATGTATAGGGTTGAAGGACCGGCTTTTCTAGCGCCGAAAGTGTCCGTAGAAGTTTAAGTTGTCAGTTTTGATGTGCGACCTAGGAGATGCCCTTGTGTGACCCTACCTCATCCTAATATTGGGCAACTATGTAAGGAAATTTGATAGTAGTGATCGACCTACATGTCGTATTCTAGACAGGCCAGCTAAAGGAATTTACACAAAATATCATTTCTAAGGCCTAATTTTATCGGTATCTACGATTATTTGCTGTTTCTCCATGACTCAGTTTTGCTCCTAGTAGGCTCTGCCACTGCCCGACATCATATAAAAGGACCAAAATTCATGTTCACGAGGACTTAAACTCATTTTTTAATGATGAGACAACACATCCACTCCTTCAAGTGCTCAACAAAAACAAGAATCCGGTTCATGATCACAAAGACTTGAACTAGAGTTGTTCTTTAAACTACCCTTAATAAGAATAATAAGAAAAAGTATGGCGTCGTAGGCATCCGGGCATGCAAGCACGCACAACCTCTCATTGTTTAACATGCAGACATAGATTTTTTTTAGGGAAAGAGTTTTATTTTTGAAAACTAACGGTCTATGAAGGGAAAGAACAACAATAAACAATACGACCACCGGAGTGTAAATATGGAACTCCACATGTTCGGTCTATATGGGACGCTTTTGCAAGAATTACACTATTAATATGTAAGGCTTTGTGATACAAAATTACAATAATAAATAAGTAGTTTGGAATTCTAATTTAATGGAATCCATTATGTGCCACATAAAGTACATATTAATAGAGCAGTTGGTGGCCAATAATTTGTCCTAAGGGGACCAAATATGCAGAGCAAAATAACACAGTGAGTACTTAAATATGAAGTTTTCATACAAAAATTCCAAATTCTAGATGCAACCACTTGCACATGATGAGCATTGGATAGTGTGAATATTGCACATAAAATGCACAATTAATGATTGAGAATAATCATTTAACATGCCTAGTATGAAAGAAGCATTACCTGGTTAAAGGGAACACTAATGAAGATAGACATTAAACCAATCAAGAGCAGGAATAACATCCATCGCCCTGTTGGAAAGTTATCAACAATATCTCTCGGATCTGACTCTTCACCAAGTGACTTTGCCACAACAGAGGTCATTGATACGATGTACAAGGCACATCCACCTAGAAGAAGAAAAAAAAGCAGATCGTCACTACAATCTGCAACCGAACATGATTTGTTTCGGGAGTCTTTGAGTGGCTTAATAGTACTATACATGCTCGAGAATTAATACCCATGTAAACATACAATAGAAAAGCTCAGTCCGGTTACCGAATTTGCAATCCTACTTTGTTGTATATATCCAAAAAATGCAACCAATGTTTTCTGTTGGATATTACAGGGGTGTATGACTTTGGATGACCGCAGTTAGAATACAAGTATATGCAGATAAATTTACAAATGAAAAAAAAACAAAATCTAGTTT